>NC_052504.1:32159940-32439088 GCF_014356525.2 Nilaparvata lugens
TGTCAATAGTTGTAGCTAATATTGTTATGCATTAACATGAATTTGGAAAGAATATTTGAAAACATCCTTGCAACTAACTCTAGAACGAGAAACTTAAAGAGTAATAGGGTTTTAGCACATCTACAAAAGAGTTTCTTATCTATACTAGACTGGGATTGATTCACTTTAATCTGTCAGTATAAGTTGAATTGGGTTCTTATATCTTAGAGATTCATGATGCTGAAGCTGTCTGAAGTAAGATCTGACTGAGAGAATAATTTGAGCATATCTTCCAAGGTTGACTCTCACTACACTTGCATATGAGAGAGTTTCTTGTTGTGTTTTACCAGTACATGGAATCTCAAAGTGAGTATTATTATTTCTTGCTTTCATATTACAGAATCAAACAGTGATTCAACAAGTTAATATGCAAGTAATAACTATTAACTGAATCAGTAATTTCCAACTCTTGTAATGTGAACAGATCTATTAGTATAATTTATCAAATAGTTTCATCAAATAACTAACCTTTGATTTGCTGTGTGCTCCTCCTTCTCACTCTCCTTCTCCTTATCCTCCACTCTAACTCTGCTTCTCATGTTATCATGATGAAAAAAAAAACTCAGTTTTAGATGTTCAGTTGAGTGGATTTTGGAGCAAAGGCTGTGAGTAATAGACTAGTAATATTTGTAATTACACAGAAAAGTTTTCTGTCTATTTGTTATGTATCATGTTTCTGTAATCTTTCAGATAATATACTTGCATATTCAAGGTTGAATTTATGCACTGAGTCAACATAAATGTATAGTTTTCCTAATATTTCTGATAAAGGAAGAAGCAAAATCATTCAAGATTCGGTAATCCGCAGGTTTTGCATTGAAATTTTCCTATAGGTTATATGTCATTCAACTAATATTATTTGTTAGCTGAGTGAAAACGACAAGTGAAGAATAAATAACAGTTAAAACAAGGAGAGACTGGTGTTCTGTTTTTTCAGTATACACAGGCGTTGATATGGATTTGTAACAATGATTCTAACCCGTGTCAGCAACAAGCAAAGTATCGTATAGTTCAAATTCAATTTTAGAAAATAAAGTTGCTGTTTGTTTGTCAAAACTATATGCTTTTGTTTTCATGAGGTGTAAGTTCAAAGTGTTAGCAATGCTATTTTCTAAATAAGTCACTTGACTATTACATCAGTATCTCTTTCCTCATGCATGAATCTTTTCACCCAGCTTGATTCTAATTTTATAAATCTATTCTTCTCAAAGTCTTTCTTGAGAAACTATGAAATATCACACTTTCCTCCAAAATGAAGAAATTATCCAACACTGTGAGTGAGAATATTGCACAACAGCTGAAGCCAATGAAATTATAGTGTTTTTTCACTCTAACTTTGTGGGTTGAGAGTAGTGAGATGAAAAAAGCTATTCATACTTATCTGGAGAACTGTAATCTAATTCATGTTGAAAGTGTACATCTAACTAGACATAGAACTAACTCATAACTAACCAAATCTCTACACGTATTTATTGTTTAACAAAGGATGCTAACAACAAAAAAATTCGTACCAAAAAGATTGCTTGAATCTTACTTTCATCATATTGTAATCTTAATTTTCCAGCATTGCGGTGTTATTACAGTATTCCATAAAAGTTTTTCCTTGCTTGTGACAGAAACTCAATTGATAGAGAATCTATGTTCCTTATAGCATTTGAGACAAATTATTCCTCTTGATAGACAAATCTCCCAAGTGTAAGGGATTGTGATCACAAGTCACTATGATCGAAGAGAGTTTCTCTCTCTCAAATTTGTATTTTAAAATTCTGCTAGTTGCTGTTCCCCGAATGTCTCTGTGGTTTTCAAAAAAAAAAAAAAAAAACTAGTTCTAGCTAGATATGCATATCACCTGAAATCAAATAATCGCTTTGCTTCTCTCAACAATAGCCACTTGTGCTTTCACCAACTTAATCTGAATCACGACGTTCATTTGACTTGGAAGGGATACATCAAGGTTGTCTTTACATGTGTCTTACACTTATCTAAATACCTACTTGCATAATTACTCAAATATAACTATAATCAATAGCTTTCATTTTTCCTTTGATAGAAAAAAGTTCTGTCTAAATCTGCTTCCATAATATTACTACCAGTCTTAATTTGTTACTCAAATAATCTACTTGCTTTTCATTTTTAACAATCACCTTCAAGTACTTTCTACATCTTTACATCAGTGCAACTTCATCTAATTTTGCTTCAACTCTGATGCACAATTTTGGTGACATCAATGATATTAATTTATCAAATAATAGTTGTCTCTTGTCAGGAGCCTATAGGCACTTTTATTTATACTTGAAAGTAATGCATTGAACTCGATGTTGAAAAAATGCATCGGTCTCTTGAGAGTTTGATGCATTAATGTAGTTACGATAAATATTTTCTTGAACGAATTTATGTAGCGTTGACACAGGGTTTGAAAACTAGATAGAACCAGCTAAAACTCTGTTGTTAAAAAATCTTGTCATCTACATTATCATTAATGGTTGTTGAGAAGTAAAATCGTAACTCGTTTATTTCTGTTCAAGTAATTTCTGGATTGAGCCTACTCAGTAAAATAAAATACAGAACATGTCATAAATGTCATAACAGGGAATGCTGTAGGAATCTTCAATCTACAGCAATTGTATTTATTATCGTAGTTATCTCAATCATAGAAAAGCCAGCAGTATTAAAGATTGGTGACAGTGGAATAATTATAATTGATATTGCAGGAATGTGAAGAGTTGTAGCGAAATCTCATTGCTAGGTGTGTGAACCGGGAACATTGGATTTTCAGTGATAAGAGATGGTTCAAAATAGCTTATTTCGTTGTTGATAATAGCAAAAAGGAATTTAGAAATATGGTGATTTGAGAATAGGAGATAACGCATGGGGCCATCTGGCAATCTCAAACTGCTACTTGTGAGAAGCGATGTACTAAGGCATAGCTGCTGAGGTGGATGATGGATTCACTTAAACTGGCAGTAGCGTACGACCGATCAAAGGGGAGAACGACATGATTTCTCTCCTTTACTCGGCATTCGTAATGCAGAGATCGCTGCGTGGAGAGAAGCATAAATGGTTTCACTAGTACAGTATACAAATGACGGATTAAAAAGGAACTCACGACTGATTTCTCTTTCACATGGCTTTTGCAATAGAGGAAAAGCGTCAACGTGCCAGGAGGCTCGAGTTGGGTGCAAGCCACATATAAAGTGACATATAAAGTGAATAATATGGATTCACTTCAACTGGCAGTATAGGAAGGCGGGATTAAAAAGGAACTCACGACTGATTTCTCTTTCACATGGCTTTCGTAATAGAGGAAAAAGCAGTAGATATGGTGCGAGTAAGCGAGAATAGGAGATAACGCATGGGGCCATCTGTTTTTGAGCCATCTGTTTTTTTCCACCTAGTAGTTTGCACAATCTTTAAGCTTATGCGAGAGACAGAGAAACGATGGGTGTATCACTCTCTCTCTCTCTCTCGTACCCTCCGAATTATTCAATTTGCAATCACTTTATAATTTTACAGTATAAAGATGTAACAGATTCACTCAGTATAAAGATGTAACAGATTCACTTTAATTTGACAGTAGATACAGTATAAGTTATTAGATGTATTAATTTGCAATCACTTTAATTTGACAGTATAGCATTAGATGTAGAAATATGGATTCACTTTAATCTGTCAGTATAAAGATGTAACAGATTCACTTTAATTTGACAGTAGAGAATTTTTCCCTCAAAGGGAAATTATTTTTTCCCTCATCTAGCATTCACTTTAATTTGACAGTATAAAGATGTAACAGATTCACTCAGTATAAAGATGTAACAGATTCACTTTAATTTGACAGTAGAGAATTTTTTCCCTCATTTAGCATTCACTTTAATTTGACTGTATAGCATTAGATGTAGAAATATGGATTCACTTTAATCTGTCACTATAGAGAGAGAGGGAATTTTTCCTCCAAAAAGGGAAATTTTTTTTTCCCTCACCTTGGCAAGGGGAGAGAGAGAGATATATATCTCTCTCTCTTTTCAACCCCCTCGTCCTCACTGGGAGAGGGGAGATAAGATAAGGAGAGGGAGAGGGAGAGGGAGAGGAGAGGGAGAAGGAGAGGGAGAGGGAGAAGGAGAGGGAGAGGGAGAGGGAGAAGGAGAGGGAGAGGGAGAGGGGGAGGGAGAGGGGGAGGGGGAATTTGCGCAAACTCAGGGGGGTGGGGGAGGGGGGAGGGGGGGTAATTGCGCAAAAAACCGGTCTATCCCCACTAATCATAGCTACTTGCAGTCTTAAGGTTTTTATATCGCAAACAAGTAGGTCAGATAATCGAGTCCAGCCATATGTGGTTCACGCCCACACCTCTAAAAGAATCACACCTACTTGTCTACCAAAAATCCAAAGTATTGGACAGCAAAAAAAAATATAAAAATGTAAAATGGGTTAAAAGCCCAGAAGAAAACTATAACCTAATTACATATGGCTTATGGCACGATATGCAATGAAAGATGAGAAAATGGGACATAATTTGCTCTGAAAAACCTAGTCACCTAATATAATACCTGACAAAAAATAGACATAATTAAAATATGTAATACATGATGAAAAAATATACTGCAAGCAAACAATTATTTACACTACAATGGATAGATTTTAGAAAAGTTAAGTTGTATCAACAATTTAAAGATTAGGAAAATAAGCTACTATTTTAACTTCCAAAATTATTTCAGAAAAATACAAATTTAAATGACTATGGACAAGATTGGTTAAGATATGCATCATAGAAGAAATTTACTGAACATTACACAAAGACAGGGAAGAATCGAAATTTGAAAAGATTAAGGGCCAAGAAAATAGGCTACAGGAAAGAAAAAAGATACAATTATGGACTCTTACCATACACTGCTTAGCGATTATGCTATTCTGAATCCCGGCATAACACAGGATTCCTAATCATTGTGTGCTTTCTGATGGTATTTTTTCATCATATATTGATTGACTCTCATAATTTTACCTGATTGAAACCTTGAGTGAGATCAAAACTGCTAATGTAGTTGCACTTATTGAATCGAATGATTAAGTTATCTATAGGTTCAGTTTCTGTAAAATCCCTTATTATGTACTTATTTATTTCTCTTCCATCTAAACATAATCGAATTTCATTATTTGGCTTTTTTACTACTACCATAGGGCTTGTATATCCAGAGCTACCTGGTTCAATGATTTTCTGATCTAACATTTTCTTTAATTCTTTCTTAACTTGATCTCTATACTGATATGGAATCGGATAACTCTTCTTATCTAATTTCACATCATCTTTCATTTTAAGTTGACATAAATAATCTTTTGCAGATCCAGGACTATCAGAGAGAATATCTTTGTTATTTTCAAATACTTCAATTAATTTGTTTACCAATTCAGGAGATTCATCGCTTAGCTGTAATCTTAAATTATCAATCTGCTGATTCCATGAAGTATCAAACGTTTCTTGGTCTCTTACTATGTTAACATGAAAAAGTCTATTGTACTTCAAGGTATCCTTTTTTATAAATGGAAAACAACAATCTTTCAATGATATCATATTTTGCTTAAAATCAATAACTGCTCCAGCATCTTTTAAGAAATCACAACCCACCAAAATATCTACATTCAAATCTTGAACTATAAGAAAAACTATTGGCAATTCTAACTTATCAAGAAATACCTCTAACATAATCTGTTTATTTACCTTCTTATGTCTCATACCAGTAGCTACAACTATACTTACATTAGGAGCTGGTACTAAGTTCAACTTGAGATTGTTTTTCTTCATTTCATCAACAAGTTTCTCATTAATTACATTTACCTCAGAGCCAGTGTCAATAATCATTTGATATTCCTTATTGAAAATTTGTACTTCTATTTCTGCTAAATCATATCCAGTAGGTGGAGTATTCTCTTGTTCCTCCAATAGTTCATTAAAAATACAACCTACCATGTATGGTTTTTCTTGACAAACAGTTTCAGATTTATTCATAGCTTCATCTACCTGAATTTCTGGAGTATGTACCATATTAACACTTGATGCTTTAATATGACTTTCTTGATAACTAGGCATTACTTCATTACTTAAATTCTTACAACTATTTTCTTGCACATGAATTTGACTGATTAATTCTGGCTTTCTTATTTCTAACCTGTTTGAAGTTTCAGATTCAAAATTTATTTTATTCATGTCTACAGCTATATCAAAATTTGACCTTTCTTTAACTGGGAGAGCAGGGCTGTCGTTTCGTCGTCCCATTATTAGTTTAAAGGAACATTCTGTCTTGGACGATTTGCATTCATCTGATTTGAAGTTTGAGCAGGCATATAACCTGGCGGTGGGAAGCTGAAATCTAACTGGTAGTTGTTAGCTGGTCGATTTGAATTTGATTGATTTGAATTCACAAGTTGATGATTTCTATTATCTCTGAAATTATTCTGAAAATTTTGATCTCTATGACCATTATTGTTTGGTCCATTTTGGTACCGTACCTTCGATTTTGGAAATAATTCCTACCTCCTTGATACTGCTTATTATTATCATGAAACATATTACACTATTTGAATTCTGAGACCTATTTCTATCATTCCTATGTTCACTCTGATGAAAACTTATTGTTTTATTTTGACCTCCAGCTTGAGCATTGTTATGATCACGGGGCGTTTGTCTGTTTACTTTGTAAGTGTCAGTATTGTCAAACTGATTCAACAAACAAATGAACTCATCACTAGTCTTAATGTTATGAATAATAGCAGCTGTAGATATGGTTTCATCAAAATGACAAAGATATGGTTTCACTCCCGTGTTTCGGATGGACACGTTAAGCCGTCGGTCCCGGCTGCCTGAAAAGCAGTCGTTAGGTCATGTCAGAGGCCCTGAAATTGATCAGCTGCGACCTGAAAACTCTGACACCAGACCTGAGCCAGCCAGGTCACTCGATATTATTATTATTATCAAAATGACCTTTCAAAAACTTGAAAATAGTATCTTTATCTAAGGCTGGAATTAGATTCTTAGCAATGTTGAAATGAGAAATATAATACTCGGTAAGATTCTTAGATAAGTTTGGCTTATATTTTCCAAATCTCAAATCATTTCTAGCAGATGACTGAATGTCATCTGACCACATTCTAGCAATGAATTTCTCTTTAAATTCTTCAAAGTTATTTACATCAAAACGGATGAAAATCCACCAATCACGATGAGCAAAATTGGAATTAAAATTGTTTTCCAAAATACCTTTAATTTTGATCCAGTTTGTGATTTCATTTCTCTCAAGATACTCGGTCAAGTTTACTAAGAAATGCATTGGATTCTTTTTGTCAATTTGCATTTGGAATTCAAACCTATCGAAATTACTATTGTTACCAGTATGATTACACATCGGTTTTGTTGACATGTTAATTGTATTTATGTTTTTCCTAACCTCAGTTATAGCAGCTGTATTTTCTTGACAATCTATTTTCAAAGAGGATAATACCTTGATTTCCTTATTGTCTACTTTTTTGTTTAATTCTACAACCTCTTTTTCAACATGCTTAATACTTTCATTATTTTCTACATTGATAGCATTTTGTGTCATATTTTGTTGCTCAACTATGATCTTATTTTTATTTACTCTTTCATTAACCTCATTGACCCTATCAGAAACTTGAATGATTTTGTTTTGCATTGATTTTTCTACATCTAACATTGATATTTCAAGATCATTAGTTTTCTGCTGTAGATGACCTATTTCTTTGTGATTTTTACTTAATGTATCATTTATCTCTTTTATTTCCCGCTTTGTACTAACCTGATCTAGTCTTATGCTAGCAAATTCTTGCTTCATATCATCAAACCTAGCATTTTGATCTTGTTTCAAATTATCAAACTTAGCATTTTGCTCATCAAACCTTTGTGTTAGGAATGCTATAAGATTTATATCATTTTTAGCTCCTACCATACTTGTTTTATTTGATATTTCTACTACTTCCTCATGAATTGTTACATTTTAAACGTTTTCACTTACAGCTACACTATCGTTTGAGTCATTGTTTAAGGTTAGGTCTAAATCTTGAGATTCTTCATCTAAGTTTTGAATGTTTTCACTGGATAAAACTTCATTATTTTTATTATTCTCCATCTTGCTACTGCATAAAAAATATTTACTCATTAGAACCTGAACTTTCTCGAACCGATTTCCCACTCAGCAGCATTTCCCATTCATAATTCATCAAGATATCTATCCTACC
Organism: Nilaparvata lugens; assembly: GCF_014356525.2. Lineage (NCBI taxonomy): Eukaryota > Metazoa > Arthropoda > Insecta > Hemiptera > Delphacidae > Nilaparvata > Nilaparvata lugens. The sequence continues at coordinate 32,168,218 of NC_052504.1, forward strand.
AATAATTTTTTATAACCAGGGATATATTTTGTAGTTTGAGTCCCACACCAGGGCGTACCATTTGCCGTGCTACCAATTTCTCCTAAATAGGTTGGATAGCATTTCACACATATTAACCTACAGGAAGTTATCGGCTCCAAAGTGGTAGATTCTTGATAAACTATGAATGGATCTATCGCCTATGAATGAGAAATCCAGTTTTCAGAGCAAACCAACTTATAATCTTCAGAAGAATTTTGGCAATATACAACACAAATCCACAATACAATACCTTACACACTTAAACATCCTAGCATCATTACAAGCTAAAATACTTATCCAGTTTATATAGCCTAGTTGAAAACAATGGCTATAGGCTTGTATACACACAAAACAATTTTATACAAAATTAGAACACCATAAAACTGTTCAAAACTCAATTTAAAACATTATAAATTTCAATTAAACAGAAAAATATTCAGAGAGCACAAAACACTTTCCATAGCCAGCCACCATTTTTTTAGAGAAGAACAAGCACAAAGTACAGAGCAAAGAACACACCTCAAAATCAGTGTCAACGTTATGGACACGTCATTGATATTAAATTCCAAAAAATTATAAATTACAAGTTTAGAATTTACATTTTACATTTGTTCTCAATAAAACTTTATTTCGAAACTGTTATTTTAAAATTATATATCCTCTATATTTAAATAATCTATTTATTCTGTTTCTCTGTTTCGGTGATACCATGGAATGCAACACAATTATTTACGATAAATTCTCAGTTAAAAAGTTGTCCGCATATCGATTACTCTGATATTTACTATCAAGTTTTATAGATCTCAAATTGAAGATTCGATTCCAATCGAGAAAAAATGTAATATTACAAATATTTCCTATTTCGTGAAATTATTACGAAATTTTGATTTTCAGAAAGTTATTGATATCTTTGGTTTTAACTTGAAATATACATACAATTTATTCATAAGTGGAGATTGTGCAAGAAGCGTGCACCATATTATTATATTATAATAGTGCATCATACTATTATTTAATGACTTCAGGTTAGTTACCTTTTCTAATAGGCCTTTCTTCTCGGCAAGATCTTGCACATCTACCGGACGTTTTTTGAATGAACTTTCATTACCATCGCACGCTTCTTGCACAATCTCCACTTATGAATAATCCCCTTTTCCTAAAGAGACTCAATCGATTTGTGCGATAATAATGTAGTGTGCAACCAGAGGCAGATTCTTGGCGGGGGGATGTGGGGGTTGGTCAAGGATTTATATTATCTGAGCTAATGTCACGACGCTCATGTAACGTTTCTCTTCTCGAAATATGAGCAGACATGGTGAACTTGAAGACTGCACAATACCAATACAAACTAATTCTGCCAACTGACAATCCACTATAAACTGGACAGGGTGGGTGTAAGAGGTTCTGTGAATAAGTTATTCTCAAGTTACTTGTCGAATAGGAAACAGTATCTCACTTTAAATGGACAGATAGACATCAGTTACACCTCTCAGTTCGGTACTCCTCAAGGGACAGTACTATCCCCGATTTTGTTTCTCATCTATGTAAACGACCTGTTAAAATTAAACCTTGAAAATTGTACTATTTTATCTTTCGCCGACGATACAACTTTGATTTTTAGCGGAGACACATGGGAAGAAACGTTCAAAGTTGCAAATAATGGTTTGAAAATAGTTCAACAATGGCTTGAAGATCATATACTAACCCTAAATGCAAAGAAAACTAAATATATAACTTTCTCACCCACCGTAATTGGTCAACCATCAATAGATCTTGAACTTTCTATAACAAAATCAAAGAAAAATAACAATGGCACCCAAATAATGAATGAGGTCGCCCACGAAAATATACCTTTGGAAAGAGTGCAATCTATAAAATATCTTGGTATTTTTGTAGATCGCCATATCAAATGGAACATTCACCTAGAGTACCTCTGCTCAAAATTGAAATATCTCATCTATATTTTCTATAAAATAAATAAAATTAAAAACAGGGAGATAATAAGAAAAATTTATTTTGCATATGCACATTCCTTATTCCAATATATCATTGAGGTGTGGGGTGGAGCTTTTGATACGCACTTGAGAAGACTGTTTGTCCTCCAAAAACATATTATAAGAGCAGCTCTAGGGAGACCACGTTTGTACCCAAGCCGAGATATTTTTATTGAACTTGATGTACCAACATTGAGGCAAACGTTCATGAAAACCGTAATACTCTTCATAAACAAGAATCACTCTCTATTTTCAGCTCGCACCACCCCTTACAATATGCGAGTAAATCATTTCAATAGATACAATATGCATTTGATCAAGCTCACTACATGTAGGCTCAATTCTTTTATTACTGTAATCTTTTCATCAACTTAGTTCCGTCAAATTTCATTATAGAAAAACCAAATGGTAAATATCACAAAACTGTGGAAGAGTGGATAAACAGGAATTTCTTTTTTAAATTAACGCTACAATAGATTTAGTTACTCTTAAGTATTCTTTAGTTATTCGTAAGTTTTTGATGATGTTCAATCATATATATATAATTATTGAAAAAGCCAAATAGAATAAGTATTCTACAAATTTTAGTTAAGCGCTAAACTTGTTAAATCTAATAATGTAAACTCACTGCTGGCTCTCAAGTTCTTACTTATGCCAGCAGTCGCCAAAATAAAGATAAATTAAGTTTTGACCTAATAATTAAGTTTAAGTTTTGCTTATTTGTTTAACACTTTGTAACTTAATATATTGTAATATTGTAATTTTGTTTTGGCAATAAATTTCAATTTCAATTTCAAAATAATTATTATTATAGACTGAAAGAACTGGGAAGGACTGAGAAGTGTTTTAATGGTTAAGCGCAGTTGAATCTATCCAAAAATACTATCAATACCGTTCCAACCTATTCCGCTTCCATACACTTAACTCTTATAGTAATTATCATGCATGATCTTCATTGTTGATTTTTGCATCTTCATCTTCATAGAACTCGTAGAATTCTTCATAGAATCTCTTTTGGTATCATAGAATTCGAAACAGAGTTTGTGGTAACTATAATCACAATCAAAAAGTTAGTCTTGACGCGGAGTTGATTTCTAACCATGGTAAGTTGGAACATTTTTCAAAACCTAGATTTTTATACCGAAATCAATCTAAAAATTTACAAGCATTTGATCTGATTCCTTGTAATGATAACTCATCAAATCCTTGTAGTGGAGAATTATTGAAAATTGTTGATCAAGAACTTGAAAGTATTAATGGTTATGTAAGTTTAAAATCTGTAGCCCACAGTCATCTGCACATTGGAGATGGTGAAAAGAGGAAGGAAGAGAAAGAGGGTGATGATGAGGTGGAAAGGGAAGTTAGATGGAATAGTGGAGAGGAATATGGAATTGAATCAAATTATGAAATTAAGGAAAAACTTGGAGAACGGAATGAGAATGTGCAAAAAATGAGGAAAGATGTGGAAATGGAAGAGAGTCAAGGTATGAATTTAGAAAGAAATTAAAAAGAAATATTGGCTAGTATTGGGAAAAGTGAAATTGATAAGAATAATTATAGAATGAAGAATATGTATGAATTGATGCATACTCAATAAAGAGAAGGAAATTAATGAAAAGCAACTCTAATTAAGTACCCAAACAGCCAAAGAAAGTCAGTCTTATCAAGCAGTGTTGCATGTAATGCAGTGTTATGTTTTGTTCACGTTCGTTTCATCTTGTGTGTTTAGTTTATGTTTGTTTTATTTTCCATGTTTTGTTTATGTTTGTAATCCTTTTCATATTCATTTATTTTATGGCTTGAGGGCAAGCCAATTTGTCAGAATGGCCGAGTGTAGGATATGAGATTGCAGCTATGTTCATTCTATTTTGACGTATGATGTTATCATCATATAAAAGTAATCATGTGTGATTCATTCCATAAGCTACATCATTAATGAAATAATAAATCAATTTAGTTTTTACGAGGAAAGCTCAATGTATGGATCAAAAAATCGTAAAATGTGAATGTGTGGAATTAATAAAAGTTATTGATTTGTAACACTATTATGAATTTTTTGAATAATATTAAACATCTATAGTGTACCGTACTGAGAATTTGACATCCAAGTATCAAAAAGATATTCACGAGTTTGAAAATTTCGTTTTTTATGAAGAAGCAGCTACGGTATATTTTCAGTTGTAAAGTTACAATACTTATTCATAATGTGGAAAGAATAATGGGATATAATATATTATTTAATTGCTGGTAAATCCATACAAAATAAATGATAATTCTTTTGGTGCTGTCTACCATTCTGGAGAGCCTAGCGCAGGCGATAGTTGAGGCCTCTTTTTCAGGAGTCCTCTACGGTCGCAGGTCTCGACTGTCGGGAGTGTACAAAAATTAGAGAGGCCTCAACTGTCGCCTAACGCAGGCGACATTTGAGGCCTCTTTTTCAGGAGTCCTCTACCGTCGCAGGTCTCGACTGTCGGGGCTGTACAAAAATTAGAGTGGCCTCAACTGTCCCCTAACGCAGGCGACATTTGAGGCCTCTTTTTCAGGAGTCCTCTACCGTCGCTGCCCTTGAATGTCGCCGGTCTCTACCGTCGCCGGTCTCTACCGTCGCTGGTCTCGACTGTCGCAGGACTCGTCTGTCGTTTGCCTCGTTTGACATCGACCCTGTCTCCAGCGTTATTGTCCTGTCACCAGCTGGCTCAGATCTTTGAATGGTAGACTTAAGATGCGCATGAAAACTAGCGTCAGGTGATCAATAATTCTCATAACAGCAAGGGAAGTTGTGTTAGTGTGCCACACCAGATTTTCATATCAGGATAGTCACAAAGTAGAAGGAATTCTTTCTTCTCTGTGGGATAGTTTACACACGTCATAGATTTGACGTCATCGTTCAACGAATACTATGGAGATGTATCAATTTGTTCAATTTTGTATCAAATATTGATTTGTTCAATTTCATCCTATACTATTAAACAAACAACTTCTGTTTATATGTTTAGATGTTTATATGTTTGTATTTCACCAAATCACGAAAATGGCTTTAACGATTCTCACAAAATTCAGAACATAGTAGGTTTATAATATAAAGATTAGATTGCACTAGGTCTCATCCATGGGAAAACTCGCTGAAGGACATTAAAAGAATAATTATTATTCATCCTTGGAAAACAGCTGATAATAATTATTTCGTTGTCTATTGGTGGTTGGTCTGTTGGTTGGAGCGAGATCATGTGAGTGGGACCGTGTCAAAATTATGACTCAGCTGTTGAACTTTTGTTATCATTCAATCAGGTAGGGTACCTACTAGTGCTGGTTGCAAAAAAGCCAGGTTATTTTCAATCCTGATTAATTCCAGTAGATGCCATCTTTTGGAAATGGTCTTCTTGGTGGATTCACGGTGGATCGGCAGCCTTGATTGCAGGTTGATTGGTTTGTGCTTTCCTCCCCTTCCCCCTCTCCCAAAGAGGCAAGATAACCTCTCTCCCTCACCCCTCCTTCATCCTCCCCATTTATCTTTGCTCGAGAAGTCAACAACGTTTCGTTCCGTTTCTCCTGTTCCGTGGCGTTCGAGTTGAATGCAATTACCTCGTTCCGTTTCATGATATATGTCTAAAAAAAAATGGTATGTAGCCTGCCTTTTCACGGTAATGTTTACAGTCAGGAACAAAGAAAATTTTCGTTTACTTCAAACCATTTTCATTTGTCATTGAAATCAGACTGTAGCCTATACATTTCCAAATAAACATTTCTAATGTGAAACAGCAGACTGTAAAACTTCCAGCATATGCTGTGAAAGTAAACTTATATTGAAAACAAAATAATAATTGAAAATTTCATGTGAGAATTCATGTGGCACTTAAACTTTCTCTTCAACAAGGCTTACCAAAGCAGCCTACATACATAATACTATGCACTACTTCGTGAGACTTTCTGCTTTGGCTGTCCCAAAAAAATTTATTCGATCTGAATAAATACTGGAAATTAATGATTTGAGTGTGTAGAACTTGAAAAAAATATTCTCAACTCTTAGAAATCTATTATTTCATTGATATAGGCCTACTCGTAAATGTAAGGTGTTGTTTTAGTCCCATTTGAATAACATGCTCTCTCTCCATAGCAACGGTTTGTTTAGAAACCAAAATGGCGGCGTAGCAACGCCTTACGTCACACTTACATCGCCCATAGCCTACTTATTGCAGTGTTGCCAAATCACCCGATTCACTCTATATTATTGTAAAAAGTTTCCTGTTTCAATAATAAGATATTGATTTTTCTGTTAACTAGGTAATGTACAATTTTTTGGATGAATGAAATCTATTTCATTTCAAGCACGAGTCAAAACATGGTGGAGCGGCGAAGGTAGCTGAGTGTAGAAAAGTAGCCAAAGGCTAACAACACAGAGAGGAGGTAGCAGTCGATGTTAAGATAGAGTTACATCAATGTAACACAAATATATTGTGAGGAGGTCGTGGCACAGAATAGGAACAGAATGGAAACTTGTAATCAATCGCCTATCTAACCAATGCTTTTTACATTACCCCAATACTAAACACGTCACGTGACCTTGGGAAGTTCCAATCCTGGTCTTCTGATTGGCTCGTAGCAGTGAACGAGATCAATTGATCCGGATCATTAAAGTGATCCGAACCTACCATCAATACTATTACAATGCGGCGCTTCCTAACAAGATGGCGGATTTAACAGTAGTAAACATTCACCTCACCATGCGGGTGCCCTTGACACAAAGTATTTGTATTACATTAAGGCAGAGAAAATTATTTTTAAAAGGAAAATTAGTTTTATTCTATGATTAAGGTATCTCTATCTTGACTCCGACCTCTACCTCCTTACTATGCGGTTACCCTTAATATATTCATAACAAGGTACTGATGTAGAGACGCGTCATCATCGCAGCTATAAGCCTTAGGAAAAGCTGCTATCCATTCAAGAATTACAATATTATTAAGACGATTTTTGTTCTATCTAGTTTTATAGGATGAAAGGTGAAAGTTTTATAGCCTGACATAATTCAATACGGAATAACTGAAAATATGTCACAAATCCACTGTCGCTGCTCCATTCAATGATGTATCTCAATGGGCAGGTATAATATCGATCCAAATTTCTTTGCATTTTCAGAGCTTTGAGATTTATTTGAAGATTCATAAAAATAATGATTGGGAGGACAGCAGGTATAAGAAGCAGCATAGATTGACGATAAAATATGGTATATAATACGATACGTATCTATAACATGAGAATAAACCAGAGGAATGATATACAATAATTTGATTATACAGATAAGTACAATATTGTAGCCTACCTGTAAGGTGTACGAATAATAAACCTTCTTCAGGAGTAACCGATGAGACGAAACAGTCTTAAGAGATGTCAGATCGCAATGACTAAAATCCTATGTAAAATGTATACTTCCAAAATTATTTACTTATTATAAGGATTACATTAAGAAACAAGTTCTTAGAAACATGTCCTTATCGATCCTATAAATCTTGTACTGTAAATAATGTTCTTCTTATTTTCATCCATACTCCCAATTCTTTAGCGTTGGCAGTATAAATTTATTCTGAACCTTTTGCAACCTGTGGAGTACGTTACTGGTAGAACTTGAGTTCCATTCATATCAAATGAATTAGGCAAGGATGATAAAATTAATACTTGAACAGAAGGAAATTTAGCCCCCAGTATAGTCAGAGTTTGTTCTGAACCCGTCAAACAAACTTTTTCAGGATATAAGATCGATTTCATTGTTTCGTTTTTGCTCATCCACGGACTCGAATCCGAACATTAGTGACGATTATAAATAAATTTATTAATTGATCTCATAGCTGATACCTCTGACCATACTCCCAAGATTATTTCGTCTCAGGCACAAGTTTTACATGGAGTTCATGAACATGACCTCATACCTCCTTATATTAATACCGTACATGCTTATGGATAGGATACATGCAAAGATATAAAACTTATACATTATTAATAGATATTTTACAATTATGCTCACACATGACAGGTCAAACTTTAAATTGTGTAGTGAATAACGTCTCATTCTATCAAGTTTCACAGCCAACAAACTGAATCATTTTCATACATAGATATACACATGAAATGACCATTTATCTATCACTTAATGTTTAAACATAACAAACACAACACCATAAAATTTTCTAGTAGTATAAATTTGTAGATAACATGTTTTCATTTGACATATTATTTTTCAGGCACTTACTGGGAGATTATAAAAAATTAACATACATTCTCTAAACGGATATAAAATTCTACTAAACGGATACAGTTCTGTATAATAGTAACTGTGCAATATTATACATTGAAGATGGGAAAGAATATTTCAATAATATTATTATATTTAGAAGAAATATAGATATAAAAAATATAATTAAAATGAGGTAAAATAAATAGCATATTGGATCATTTTCATTTTTTAGAAGATTTTGGTACTGTAACAAAAATTTAAGGTTTGGCAAGCATAAGTCATTCTGAGTTGGATGTTCGAAAGTTTTATATTTTCCCTTAATTTGATGCCCACTTTATTCCTAGACTTGAATGCGAGGGTAAAGAAGGATGTGCTCAGAGATGAAATTGAATGAGACGAAATCAAGTGTGAGGGGCCAGTTTCTAACAAAGTTATAAATCCATGTCTTATTAATTTTTCCATTACAATAAAATGTACAGTTTCATAAAAGTTGTTTCTTCTATTGTGAAAAACATTGTTGAAAAAGGAATTGTGATACAATTCGTTGTGTTCACAGCGTCTCTTCGTTCAACTCGAAAAGAGCTCTTCTAATGCTGATTGTGATACAGATTACTAGAATTAAATTTCTGTAGATCCAAGATGAAGATTATTTTTTAAACGTTGTACAACAATCAATATAGAAAGTTTGGCATCACAAGTTTACGGTACTTTGTTCGGTGGTTGGGTGGATGACTACGGAGACATACTCAATCAATATTTCACCTATAATAAATTAAGATTCATTCATTTATTACCATCTCTCCCTTAACCTTACCCACGCATGTAAGCTTATGTGGACATTATCCTCAGGAAAACTACTTTCAAGAAAGAAACAAAAAAGTTTCTGCACCTTTCCAAAATGAGTTTTGATGTTACTAATAATAAAACTTATTCCTCTCAAATTCAATTTCAAACTGCGCTTCATGAACTAGAATTCAAGAAGAATTGTTCTGAAATTTCCAGCCGCAACTTAGGTAACAGAATTTTCATTAGAATTGAGACATTTGAGAATTGATCTAATTTCTTATTTTGCGATATTCCCCAGAATTTTTTTGTTTTAAATTCAATTATAATCATAATTTCCTACATAGTTTTATGACAATATAAATGTTTCATTTAGGAAGAAGTCCAATTACCACGATAAATCAACTTCTAACATTTAATGAAATAATGAAAACGTTTTTAACGGCCATCGCGGATAGAACATACTTTACAAAACATGCTCGTATTCAACAATCTTATCAGTTTACAAGTGATAGATTGATGAAGCGTATTGACTAGATGAGCAATGTCTTAAAAAGTGAAACAGGTTTTCCTTAGTCGATGACCCACACATCATCGAAGATTTGTAGCACTACGTAGTTAAATTCATTTGGTGTATACCATTAACATGGAGGCATTGCATTCCAACATAGTGCGAACCAGGTTGTTCACTATGAGCACTCATCCTATGAGTTGATTTTGGAAGTACCATCACAAAATTGCACAAGTCATACTAGTAGTAATTGTGCTCTACTTCCAAATCAACAAAGATGTGACGATGAACCTCTATGCTAAGATGATTGTATAAGCTCCATCAACCATCAACATGAATACACTAATTTACATTATTTCAACACAGGATAGTGCTGATATCGTAATTGAGCTCCACTTGCACAATAGAAGATGTGTTCGTCTCTTTGACGACGTTGGCATGATTGGGCTGGAACCACCAACACTGCACACTGCTCGGTGCTGTAGTGAGGTTGACTCGGCTCTACTTCCACACTTTGATGACGCCGTCACGGGAGCCGGACAGCATGAAGCACTGTGACGCGTGACAGAGAGCGATGTCGGTGACTGCGTCGTGGTGGCCCGCGGGTGGCAGATCCGGTCCTGCCTTCCCCTTCTCCTCTCCCCCTCCTACGCCGCCACTTCCTACGCCTCCCCGACCACCCCCAGCACGAGTCTGCACCTCCTGCACTACGTTGGTCCCATCCACCAGTCGTGACCTGTTGCAAAACACATTTTCTAAAACACTTGTACGGTTAATAATAGTTAATTTTTTTGTAAGGCGGCCACTGTAAACTGGTCCTGTGATCTATGATTGGCCCTACGATTAGCGTGTCTTTTATTTAAATCCCATTATTGTCAGACAGACAGATATACATGAATAAATATGAAAATACATAAGAATCAACCATCATTTCCACTTATTTTAGTCTTTTTCGCCATGATTGAGAATAAATAATTTATTTATTAGTGTGATAATTATAATACTAACTTTAAAGATAGTATTAGATATTATACATTTGGAAAGGAATATTTTTAAAACAATTCACTCAGTGTAAAAGTAACGGAATATATTTTTCAATCAAGAACTATGTTAAATGTAAAAAAAGAAAATTTTTACTGGTTGATAGCAATGAGTATGGCACAAGTAATTAAATACAAAAATGGTTTGCATAGGGTAATGCCTGTGCGCAGACCAAAGAAACTAAAACTTATATTTCACTTATTATAAACATCGAGGAGAAAGAAACAATTACATTTATGCACTCACAGATAGATTTGAGATTTAATTGAATGAGCGAAGCGAATCTATGTTTCAAGTCAATCGGCGTTTGTCGGTTTGTTTGTTTGTACCGCCGTTACAGTCACATTTATGGACCGATTTGGATAAAATTTACTATGAAATGAGTACTACGAAACAAGGCACAAAACGTATGTATTTAAAATTTTTTAATTCATCCTCATTTCAAGATGGCGGCCCTTTATTCGGATATTTTATCCCAAAGATCCTATAACTTTACCTAAGATACCTATAACTTTTCAATACTTCATCGGATCAGGTTCGAATTGTGCTCATTTTCTCAGCGCTTCAAAGCGGTATCATTTCATGTATTACATGTTTTTAATTTTTGGAAAAGTTCCAAATTTCAAGTTTCAGATTTATTATATCTTTAACCGTGCATATTAGCTCAAAAGTGTAAAGAACTTCTATTGCTCAGCGTCCTCCACCGATCCTATATTGCATAATTATAATTTTATTATCACCATACTTCAAATCAAATTTGCATGTGTGTTAGTGTGTGAATATGCGGGCGTGTGTGAGTAGTGATGTTAGTGGGTGTAGCGAGTTCTACTGTTCTCCGAACTACTAGTACCTATGATTATTTGAAAAAAAAATACATTAGTCATTAAATGGAAAAGCAGATTATGTAGATTCGTTATCTCATAACACTAGCAGTATTTAAGAATAATGATCAAGTATATCGGTCAGGGTGGCTATTGTTATGAGTGATGATGTGCAATAGTCTAGTCTACAGAAAAACTACAAGAACTGGTAATGTAAGGTATGATCCACAACAAATAATATTCACTGTAATTGTCTTTTCCTAGATCATGAGTCCTTTGAATCGCGAATTATTAATTTTCTTGTTATTTTTAGCAGGTAACCGGTGCTCCGCAAGGATCTAATTGAAAACTTGACCTACTGAAATATTGAAGAATTAGATATAGGCCGCCTATAACCATCTTCAGTAAATTGGGAATCTATATGCAAAATTTCAAGTTAATCAGTAGAGTAGTTCAGACGTGATGATGCGCCTTTCGTGAATTTTCTATCCCGTACGTGTATAAGCTAATTCTTTCCTCTATTATATAATAGATTTGAGATTTTAATTTGAGAAATTTAGAAAATGGATAATGCAAACTTGATAGAAATGACAAAAGTTTTAGTAATAGATTGACCTGACCTGTAGGAGAAAGATGTTTGTCCGGGAGCGTCGCTGCCCGCTCTTACAGCCATGTACGACTCACTCAGAGAATCCAAATTCCAGTATCGAATTCTATGATCCGTGCCTCCGGATAGCAGGAAGGGCGTCTGATCAACAGTGGCTGCATATAGAGAGCACATGCTCTGTGAATCCATTTGAGACTGCAACAATTACAAGACGAAGACATTACAAATATAATTCACAAAAATGTTTAAACACTTTTGGCTACTTGACAAGAAAAACTTTCTAAACTTAAGGACCGTTTGCACAGTCAAAGCTTAAACTGAATTCAATCAGCTGGTGGCTTAAACTGGAAATGAACCACACTATAACGAACGAGACTTGATATGCATTTAATCCAGTATAAAATTAAATTTAGTTTAAACTGATACTGTGCAGACGGCCCTAAGGGGCATAATTCAAAAAAATATATATATATATTTGTATATCCAACGATTCGCGATCCAACAAGCAGCGATTCAAGCTGCTGAGTACTCAAATCAAGTCAATCACGGAAATCTGTGACCCGGGGCCTTTTTGTGGTGGCAAAAGATCAACGATTCCATGGTGATGAGTCTCATGGGCGCCTCTTAGAGGAAGCACTGGTGTGGAGGTGAAAGCCAGCCAGCCAGCCAGCCAGCGCGTAGCTTGTGCAGGCAGTCTTGAATGTCAGCTTGGTCTGGCATTTTTACAATTCACAATAGAAGTTATTAAGCTATATGACCATAGTTTCGCTTCCGAAAATAACATTATTGTTTTAGTATTGCCAGAACTGCAGTATGAAGAAGACGGAATCTACATTTTAATATTTATCAGTCAAACTATAATGACCAATAACTCTTTATCTTTAAATTTTAGAATAACTGAATTACTTGCAGTACTTCTAAGTCACAAAAACTAGGTTGCTAATTCAAGGATATTGAAAATATAAGCAGTTTTAAACGAGCAAATTTAAAATCAAGATTAAATTCAATAATAATCAAATAACTATATTTATATTTCTGGCTCTAACTTTTTCCCTATATGAAAATGGGGAGTCACAATAATAGTTTATCATGGAAGGACTCACTGTTTGAGATTGAATTTTGTTAATTGAAGATAGATAAATATTGCTTATCCGCAAATTTTATTCTAAATACAAAATTGTAATTGGAACTTTTATTGGAAAGCATATTTGTAAGGAGAAAATTCAATTAATTCCAACAACAATAATAGCAAATAAAGTGTATAATTTCCTATGCTAGACTTAGCACAGGGTCTAGTCACAAAGCAGTGACTACTTATCTTTGTAGACAGAGAGTCATGCAAGGACAGCTTTCAAAGACTGGGATATTGACGTTTCCTTCAATTTCCATAATGAATAGCTTAATAAATGTTAAAACGAATATGGAGTCCTTCTCGTTTATCGGAGAAACAATCATGACTAGACAACCCGGCAAATGACATTTCAATCCCACAAATATGACTCTAAAACAAGGGAAAGACACATCTTCTAGCAAATGAAAATTTACAACAGCCTTTCCTTAGCTGTTAATGAGCTGTTACAACCGAATTTCAAGAAAGGTGTGAAGAATTAATTGATTGAGATGGCTTATTATTCAATGAATGGGTATCTAATTTGAGTTTCCAAACAGATGCTGCTAATCTTGATGTATCTACGCAATAGTGTACATTGTCTTTTTAAGTTTAATGACGTACTTATATATTGTGAAATGTCTGACAATGGAGAATGTTGAATGTTGAAAAATGTTTGATAACATACCTGTGCATTGGAGAGAGGCGGAGCACTGCTGGCCCACAACACAGTCTGCCTGGTGCAGCTCTCAATGTTCCACATGGATATCTCGTTGTGACCCTGCACCGATGAGATCAGCCAAGACGACTCCGTTGGGTGACGCACCAGTCGCCTCACCCGAGGGGCTATATACCAACGTTAATTCAAATTTACAATTGAAGAATTTGAAAAGCTTTTTCAAAATAGAAATTACAATTTTGAAATATAAACTAAAGTTTGAAAATTAAAAAGAAAATACAAATTTATAACACAAAGAAGTATATTTTACTAGATAATATCACCACAAATATATGGTCTATTACAATATTTGAAGTCTAATTTATTCATTGATAAATGGGCAAATATTGACAACAGAAAGCTTACTGAAATTAAATATAATTATTCATGGCGTTCACCACTAAGAAATTTATTTGAGTGATGATTAAGACGATAATAGGTCAGGATAATTAGTTATTGACACTAAGCAAAAATACTTGGCTGATGAAATTTCACTGCATAGAAGCAAAAATGATTACCAGTAATAGTTTGAGAGAAACTTCCAATTTAAACAGAAAGAGAATTAAACGAATGACAGGATTGAGAAAGTTCTATTACATGAGTATCAATAATATTGAAAACACGAACATATTGGATGACTAGTTGAAATAACATGTTACAAAATGAAAATGGATCACTCGGGACCCTATTGAAATTGAAAAAATTAAAAGAGTAAATATGATTAATAGAAAAAGAGAAAATTAAAAGAAGGAGTATGAATTGGATTAAGTATGAGGCAGATATATTATCAAGAGTCAATATTAGTGACAAGAATTCATATTTGGAGTACATGGATTCAAGAAGTAGGTTGGGTTTGAGCGGTGTAAACTTACATCTATCTGAAGGGTGGCCAAATTTCCTGACTGGCAATTGGAAGCGGAGATCCCAGCAGATATGACAGCCACTACTCGTGCCCACTGTCAAACAGCACTGCCGCGAGTCCATGCACATCGTTGTTATCACACCTGCCAAACACGTTCAAGTTCATTTGTTTATTATCAACTGGATAAACTATTATTTCCATTTTACTATTCTGAATTACTGCAAAAGGTCAGTCAACTTCCAATAATTGTAGCCATTATTGTATAATAATTATAATGTTTTTATTGAAAAAAGGTCATATAATTATTTCACTTGTGAAGGGTTGCCAGGCAACGAATGTTAATGACATGGTAGCCATGAAGGGGATTCCCTTCACACTCCCCCACCGTTTGAAAAAGAGCTATTGTTCCTTCGTCTCAAATTATATGGCCAGTAAAATTATTTCACTGCAATGTTTGTAGGTTCTTAATGAATTAACAATATATTGATTGTCTTGTCAATTGTACTAGTAATAAATCAACAAATTGACGTGTAAAAAATAAAATTTTTGAAACATAATGATGCCCAAATCCTACGAAGTGACAAATATCTCAAACATCTGACCACTTAGCAATAGCATCAATTACTCGTGCCAAGAAATATGGAATAATATCTCAGTAATTACAACATCTTGCAAGTTTTGAAAAATGTTTAATTTTTTGTTGAAATTGTGCAATCCATGGATGCATGAATTCTCTCCTGATTATTATCTAATCTATTCCGTAAGTGCTACTGTATTAAAAATGCGAACGTCTTCAGATGTTCATAATATCTGGACTGAATGAATCCATGGCTTTATTTCAATCAAAAATCAAAAGGAAAAAACTAATAATGAAAAACAGCTTATGTGATAACAATAGAGTGTATTAATCATCACTGTTGAGAATGAGTGCAATTAAACTAGAAAGCGCATTTTTCTATAAAATCGTTGAATGAAATAATATGGATCATTCAATAAAAACATAATTATTTTTATATGTATGAAAAATACTTATAAGTGTACCTATGTATCTTATGTTATACAAGGTGCGGCAGAAAGGATGAACGGTTTTCAAAAAAGTAATATGTCGTTACCTATGCATAAAAAAAACATTTATTTACAGAACAATATTCACATTATTTTACAATTTTAGAAAATTAATGTTTGAAAACAATATCTGACAGGTGACGGCCGTTTTCAGCAATGCACTTTACAAGCCGCTCTCGGAAGTTGGATTGTACTCTTTCTAACATTGCCCTGCCAATTGTTCGACTTCCTCACGAATTGCTCCCTTTAGTTCGTGAAGTGTACGTGGTTTATGCTGGTAAACACGTGACTTCAGGAAACCCCACAAGAAGTAGTCGCACATGGACAGGTCTGGAGAACGAGGAGGCCAATCAATGTCACCAAACCGAGAAATGATGCGACCACGAAAAACAGCCCAAATTGCTTCCATTGAATTTCTTGCTGTGTGAGCTGTCGCCCCGTCCTGCTGAAACCAAATTTGCCGGATAGGAATACGTTTCCTTCTTAATTCAGGAAGGAAGAATTCAGTGAACATCTGTCTATAACGTTCTGAGGTTACAGTTACAGTGGTCCCGTTGTCGTCTTCAAAAAAGTATGGACCAATAACAAATATACTGCTCACAGCACACCAAACTGTCACCTTGGGACTGTGTAATGGTCTCTCATGCATTAATTTTGGATTTTCATCTGACCAATAACGATAGTTCTGCTGATTAACGGTACCATTCAAATGAAAATGTGCTTCATCTGTCGTAAACAAAATGATGTTTTCATTTTGGTCAAATATGGCCTTCATTTCTCGAGCAAAATTCAGCCGCTTTACATAATCGCCAGGATTCAATTGCTGAACCATGGCCATTTTATAGGGATGAAATCCTAGATCTTTATGTAAAATACGCCTTACTGACCGATCACTGATGTTCAGTTCAGAAGAATGTCTCCTAGCAGATCGATTAGGACTACGGAGTATGGCTTGCCGAACTCTTTCCACATTTTGTGGAGTGCGTACAGTGCGATGAGCCCCTGGTGGTCGTTTATTCATTACTGTTCCTACTGAACGAAATTATTTTACCCAACGTAAAATGGTGTTACGAGTGGGTACATTTTCATTTCTCGCAAGATTGAAATGACGACGAAACTCGCGCTGAACTGTAATGATACTCTCATTATTACGCACAAAACTGTCGTAAGTAAACACACGATGTTGCACATTCCACGAATCCATGATGCCGATTAAACAATGACTAGAAAAAATGGTATGATCTACCGAACACATGTTCACTTCAGCTGGCCCAATCCGACTACCCAAATCAGAATACTATCTGTTCTAAAAACATCCACCCTTCCTGCCGCACCCAGTAAATCTTGAGGATTTTGAAGAAATCTTTAATATGTGAAGAATTGATCACTGCATGTCGTCGTGAATGAAGTGAAAAATGAAAGTACTTACTTATTACATTACATCATAGAGAAACAATAGCGTAAGTAGATATCCCATGATATAGGGCGTTTATGTCGCAACTTTTACTGTTATCTCAAGCCGATTACTGTCGATTATTGTCGATTTTTACTGTTTTGACCGAGTAAGAGTGTATGAACGGCACAATATGAGAGACTACCAACGTCATAAAGCTTCACGGGAAAGAACTTCGTGGACTATAGGCTTGAGATAACAGTAAAAGTTGCGACATAAACGCCCTATATCATGGGATATCTACTTACGCTATTGTTTCTCTATGATTACATTCAGTCATGGATCAGGAAATTGAAACAATAAGAAAATATTTGAATAGTGAAAATTGATAAGAAAAAATAATGATATTGTTATGAACGCACCTTTTCTCAAATCGTTGTCGAGGCGAAAAGCATCGCCAGGCTTGCGCAGGTCCCAGCCAATGAGGTTGCCGTACATGGTGGCGTAGACCAGCACCGACTTGGAGCCAGAGTTGAAGTAGGAGATGTCGACGGCTGGCCCCTCCTCCTGCATGTCCAACTGTCGAGTGCTCTGCACCGACATTTTATGACTGTTTGATTCGATCCTAAAACATGAGTTGATGTATTACATTTTGTAAATCTATAATTCAATAATATAATGAAAAAACGATGATGATGTAATGCGAAACTCATAAACCAAAGAATATAAAGCTGATGTCTAAAAAGTCAAAGTCAGTGATGTCAGCTATTCAGAGAAAATCTGAGAAAGATAAATAGGAAATCAATTGAATAGGACTGACTGTAAGATACCCTAACTACTGTTTATCAGCATTACAAAGACATTGCAAATGATCCACAATGAAACTACAATAAATCAATAACCTACAATCTACTTCTTGAGTAATATTTAACTAGAATTGTACAGCAAGCGGAATTAATAACGTTGAATTGATCATGGAATAATTAGTAATGAAGGTCTAAAGAATAATTATTTTTAAAGAGAGCTATTCTATTTCTAATGCAGTTGGATTCAGTTTCATGTAAAAATAGGTTTCAGTCGATTTCTGCTTCCAAGGTTATTCGTATCTGGCATGAAAGTCCATACATTAACGGAAAGATTTCATTAATATCCATCTATATCTGTATCATTAATAGAAGATTCCACTTATAAAACCATATTAAATATATATATACTTTCCCCTCAAGCAAAAATTTTTCAACTGTCAGATTACTTAAAGCAACTCATGAAATGACTTCTTGAAAGTCAAATTAATTAGCAAATATATTGATTATTCCGTTAGAAGGAAGAACTAAACTATACTAGGACAGCTGTAGCAGCAGGTGGCAATTAGCAAGACGAGTTTGTATGGGCGGTAAGGCAAAACTCCTCAGATGAGTGTCGTTTCTAATGAACGTGAGAGCTAGGCCTTAAGGGTGGTCTAAACATTAAGCCAAATTTCCACATGAGTGCTCGGCCTTCAGGGTGGCCTCCAGCCCACTTGGAGCTGAACTTCCACGTGTCTAGCCCCCTTAAAAGTGACCCAACAATAGTTGTTAGTCTTGTACTGAGTAAAGTTCTATAGGAGAAAAAAAAATTAGAGGTGGATTAAAAAATTTCCAGAAGATATTAAACAAGTGTTGAAAAACAAGACATTCCTCTTTCAACTGGAAATTTTCAATAAACATTCCAATATAAGATTTCCAGAAGATATTTAACAAGTTTGAATTGAAAAACAAGAAATTCTTCTTTTAATTGGGGATTTTTAATAAGCATTCTGATAAAAATTTACTTCCAAAGATAAATCGAGCCATTGTCATTGGCTGCAGCCAGAGACTGGTTGTTGAGGCAGAGAGTTAGACTGGTGAGAGGTCCCGATTGAGTATTGTAGACGGTCCGTGAACGGTTGGCGATGTTTCTGCCCTCCATTCTGGCACAGTCCCACAGTCGAATGCAGCCATCCGACGAGCAACTCACGAACAAAGACGTTTCTGGCACTGCCAATAATCTGCACAAGCAAATTTCAAAGTTTTGTTCACAATGTACATATATAATAAATCAATCAGCTCACATGAGTTCAAGATTCAGATTCAAGATTCAGATTCAAGATTCTTTATTGCCAGAACAACTTTACATTGTATGAGCACGTCAAAAAACAATAACAATAATACAACACTTGTGAAATAAAAGAGAAATTATGATATAAAATTAAGCATCAAGACAATAGAAATCGTACAATAACAATTTGTCTTAGTTAGAAACAAACTACAATTCATATTAATAATAATTAATAAGTTATTCAGTTTTACCAAAAATTAAAAGGTACATGTTGCATAATGAGCATTGATTATATTGAACACTGAAGATATTCATCCACCGAATAGTAGGCACTCTCTGTCAATTTATTTTTTAAAATCTGTTTGAATTTATAGATTGGCAGCTCTCTAATTTCTAAAGAAAGATTGTTATAAATTCTGGCTTGTTGAAAAATATGACTATCTCTTGTCTTGGAGAGTCTTATTTGAGGCAGTGATAGATCATTGCCACGTCGGGTGGAGTAAGAATGATTGGCTCCCAGACGCGGAAAAGATTCTATATTCATTTTAACATATATTAAGGTATGAAGAATAAAGAGAGATGGAAACGTTAGAATTTTCAGACTTCGGAAACTTTCCTTGCAAGACTCTCTGTTCCTCAAGTTATTCAATACTCTCACTGCCTTTTTTTGCCAAATAAAAACCTTTGTTGCATGACAAGAGTTGCCCCAGAGACGAATTCCATAGGAGATGAGGGATTGGAAAAGTCCATGATACACGAGTAACAAAGATTCAGTATTCAAAGACAACTTGAGTCTCCTGAGAAGAAAAACAACTCTGGAGAGTCTCCTGCACAAACCCAAGATATGAGGCTCCCAACCCAATCTTCTCTCCAATGTAAAACCCAACAGTTTGACATTATTCTTGACATTAGTATCCTCAGGCGGAGCCCTAAGGGAGAAGCATATATATTCAGTCTTACTCTCATTAATGACTAGATGATTTGATTCAAACCATATTTTTGCAGAGTTAAGGGCTCCCAACATCTTAGATTTAACTTTTTCATAATTTTGGTCAGAGGATATCAATGTCGTGTCATCAGCATATAAAACAGATAACGTTGGAATGTTACAATATAGATCATTAATAAAAATAAGAAAAAGAAAAGGGCCCAAAACAGAACCTTGTGGGACACCTGCCACAACATCTCTAAAGCCAGAACATTTACTATTAATAACAACCCTTTGCTTCCGATCAGATAGGTATGATTTTATCAGCTTCAGCTCATTCTCTCTCACTCCATAGAAGTAGAGCTTGTCATAAAGGATATCAAAGGGTAAACAATCAAAAGCTTTGGTGAGATCAATTAAGGCTGCTGCTACTATGTTTTTATTCTCAAAGTTTTGGAGGACAAAATCAACAATTTTTTCAATAGCCATGACAGTGCTGTGGTTGGGACGAAAGCCATGTTGATGTTCATACAATAAGTCATTATTTACAAAGTATTCATATAATTGCACGACAAGACATGATTCAATAACTTTTCCAAGAATAGGGACAATAGCAATAGGTCTGAAATTTTCTGGTTTGCTCGAGTCACCCTTCTTAAAAATTGGAGTGATATTTGTGTATTTGAAACATTTAGGAAAAACACCGTCCTTGAGCACTTTGTTTATTATGAAAGTCATTGGATCTATCAGACTGTCACTAACTGCTTTTATTGTGAAATTAGAGAGACCAAAAACATCTTCACTTTTCGAGAGGCTGAGATTGGCCATAACCTGCTTGACCTGTTTACAATTGACTGATTTCCATTTGAAACCTGAGGTAGGAATAGGCTTATGAAAGTTCACCAATAGGTCAGAATGTTGCACTTCTCCATTTTCCAAGGCTGTTCTACATTTAGAAGATTTTACTGTCAGAGACACATTGACAAAATAATCATTGAGATCATCGGGAGCTATTAAAATTTCATTTCTTGGTTTGATGGTCCCAGACTCTTTTTTGGCAATCTTCCAAGCCATTCTACATCTATTTTTAGCCAATTTAATCAAATTATCATTTTCTAATTTTTTCCTGATTTTAATTTGTTTATTGTATTCTCTCTTATAATTCGAAAATCTCAATTTGTCATCTATGTCATCAGTGAATTTCCACTTGTCATACAATAGGAGTAAATAATCACGCATGGCTTTTAATTCAGCATTGAACCATTTATTAGAGCTGGGGATGTACTTGGTATTTTGTTTTGTTGGTTTTTTATATATGAGCGGGCATATTTCATTGAATAACGTCGACAATACAGCCACAAGAGTTGATGAGGAGAAATTCGCATCCGCTATGCTATATAGTCCAGACCAGTTAATTTGTGATAAGCACTCTTTGAAGCTACTAATTTTTTCCTCGTTCATCAGTCTTACAAATGTACCTTGACTTTTTTTATATGGTCCATCTCTCTTTAATTTATTCATTCTAATCTTCAGCCAGACTCCTGCGTGGTCGGAAATAATATCTTGCGGCAGTAAGGATACCTGTTGAGAGTCAGAGGGAATGTTCGTGTGGATGCTGTCCAGACATGCATTAAAGCGGGTTGGACTTTTGTTTGTACTGTACAGATTAAATGATCTTAATACTCCCAGAATCTCTGAAATTTCTCTACTTTCATCATCTAAAAGATACACATTCAGGTCACCAGCTACAGCAAGCCAATCATTCTTTTTGAGATGTTTTCCATTTAGATGCGCAAGAAGATTCTCTAGTTTTTCTACGAAAGCTTTAAAATGTGATTCCGGTGAACGATAAATGCACAGGATAACCAGGTTGGACTGAGGCAATCTTACAGCCGATGCCTCGCAAATACTATCTAGGCAAAATTGTGAGATGTCAATACATTTAAATGGTATTCCTATTTTCACAAATATAGATGAACCACCATATGGAGATTGCCTTGCATAAAAATTGGCTAGCTCAAAACTTTCAGGCACATAATAGTCAACTTCTTCTTTACAGAGCCAATGCTCATTTAGACAAACTACGTCAGCAGGTTTCGAGTTAAGGACAGACTCCAATTGACCAAGCTTGTTTCTAAGTGATCTGATATTAAGTAGACAGATATTCATGTCACATTGAGAAAAAGAAGCTCTCTCTTGAGCCTTGTCGTTATTTATTCGTTTAAATCAGTCAATGAGACATTTTCTCCACACCTTCTAGAAGCATCTACATAGCCAAGTGATGAGTTCAATTCATCAGTAACCGGACGAGAGACTAAAGTTGCTGGACTAGATACTATGTGGTCGGTACATGATTTGTCTTTTGTTTTTTGACTCGCCAATGGAGAAACTTTTATAGAATTACAGAGCTGGCATGAGTGTGAAAGTTTGACTCTTCGAAATGTTTCAATGATTCTATCTGCGATAATGTTCTTTCCTATTGCGTTCAAATGTAACCCATGTAGGGTGTGAAATCTTCTTCCCAATTTATTCATATCCAATATTTCAACGTTACTGAATTCACTGGCAATTGATTCGATCTTATTATTGGTGTCACATATGAGATTATTGATATGTGAGATCGGAGGGAGGTCGTGCCTATGTGGAATATTAGTAGTTTATGGTAACAGGTAATATTATCGACTGTGTTCTCGGAAAAAATTACGATCATGAACGTTTGTGATTCTCTTCAGTTCCATAATTCTCGTTCTTACCTTATTCAGAAGGTGAATGCGAAAAATAACAATTAATTTTTCTAGAAAACTTAATTGTGGGATATTGTTTATTGTTTTTGAAGGGACGGATTCAAGGATCCAAAGGTTCAAAGAACCCCACACGTCAACTGAAGCTTATTGTGTTCCCAAGTAATATGTTAGTTAGGCAAACCAATACCTATGTCCTTTACAAGAACCAGGGGTTTTTCTGTATACTAACATTCCATTCCATCACCTGGTTGCAATCCTTGTCGCAATCCAGTGTGATATACTTGGCAGTCTCTTCAGACTGATTAGTCCTCGAGACCTACGTGAGTTCCACTCCTGGCCATTTTGTAGGTCCTTCTGCTGAGAGAGGGGACGCCAAACTGCCTCTAGGGAGCCCGGCGCCCGGCCACTCTCGACTCAGCCTCTTGACCCACATTTGTGCCTGGAGTTTCACCCATCTCTGGTCTCTTGGGTTTATATTTTTGCCCCTCCGAAACTGACCTGATGGGGCAGATTCCGTGGGTTTAAAGGCAAGGCAACTTCTGGAGTTGCCTTGAGGTCCATTTTAATCGCCTCCTACGACAAGCATGGATGCTGTGGGTGAATTCTGGTTTTTAACACATTATTGAGTACGATGATCGACTCAAAGCTCCCCCAACCCACAGAGGGCAATTGTGGGATAACAAAAATGATTTGTTATATCACTCACCACTTTATGGAAAAAAGATACTTGGTGAATTCACTCACAGAAAAATTCGACTAACTTGACTCATGATTTTTTCAATTATTTCATATTTTTACTTTCCTTGCCCTATTATCATAGGTAAGGAAAGTATTGCTTTCCAAAAAAATTAAGGTACCCTAATTACAAGTTTTCTATACGTTTCAAGGTCCCCTGAGTCCAAAAACATGATTTTTGGGTGTTGAGTATGTCTGTGAACACGAAAACTCCATTCCTAATCAACCGATTGACTTGAAATTTTAAACTTAAGGTCCTTATACTATGAGGATCCGACAATAAGAAATTCAATAAAATTCAATTCAAAATGGCGGATAATTATTAAAAAACCATGTTTTTCACGGTTTTCTCGAAAACAGCTCTAACGATTTTCTTCAAATTTATACCATGGATAGCTATTAATAAGCCCTATAAACTGACATGAGTCTCATTTCTTGGAAAATTGCAGGAGCTCCGTAATATTCTTGAAAAAAATGGCGGATAATCACTAAAAAACCATATTTTTCACGGTTTTCTCGAAAACGGCTCTAACGATTTTATTCAAATTTATAACTTACCATGGATAGCAGCTATTCATAAACTGACATGAGTCTCAATTCTGGGAAAATTGCAGGAGCTCCGTAATATTCTTGAAAAAAATGGCAGATAATTACTAAAAAAAACATGTTTTTCACGATTTTCTTAAAAATGACTTGACCGATTTTTTTCAAATTCATACCCTGTATAGTTATTCATCAGCTCTATCAATTGGCATGAGTCTCCTTTCTGGGAAACTAATGGGGGGTCCACCCCATCCTTCAGAAATTGACTTTGTAACCTCCTTCTCGTGCATGAGGTAGGTAGGTAGAGCAGTTCATAAAAAGAACACATAGTCGAGATATTTCATCTGTAGAACAGCTGTTTTAACGACTTTTAAAAAATCTTCTAATTTTACAATTTACACAAAGGAAAAAGTACTCTGAAAACAATTATAATACACATATACAGTAGTCTTATCGTATAGTTGCAAATATGTCGCCGCCAATCGTCATTATGTTATTCCTCTAAATTATTCTCGTTTAAGAATGAGGCTTACAGTTCAATATGAGTAAGGAAAGTTGTGTGAGTGTACCACACCAGATTTTTTAAATTCATATTTACTAAAGTACTAATCCGAAATGGAAATTCTTTGTACCAATGGAGATTCCAAAATGTTTATACATACAATAATTATTACCTTGGGTCCCTATTAGATTAGGTAGTCAGGACGTGGTCAACCAGGCGGGCAATTTCCTTACTCTGTCACCGGGCATTGTTTTTATTCATTTTTTTCACATAAAACACTTTCATTCTCAGAGTAGCTCGAATTAAAAAAAAATATTACGGTTAGGATTGTGATATTATTTCAAGGTTGTATTCTATGGTGATGCTGAATTTTATTTTGTCTTGCTTTGTGATTCTAAATGTTATTAATGTGTGTGTATGAATTTGAATTGAATAGGCATTAAATTTTGAACTTTTGTATGATTAAAATATTATCTTTATACTAAATTGTAATGAGGATAGATTATTTGCCACATTAATCTTAATTCAACTGGAAATTGAATACAGAAGAACAGTACTGACATATATACATGAGTATTGAATCAAGTAGTATTTTGTAATTTGTCACTTCATCTGTAGAATAGCTGTTTTGACGACTTTTAAAAAAATAATCGAATTTCACAATTTACACAAAGGAAAAAGTAAACTGAAAACAATTATATATACACATAGACAGAAGTCTGATCGTAGTTTCAAATATGTTGCCGCCAATCGTCATTATGTTATTCCCCTAAATTATTCTTGTTTAAGAATGGGGCTTACAGTTCAATGAGCAAGAAAGTTGTGTGAGTGTACCACACCAGATTTTTTAGCGATGAGAAGAGCATTTAATCAAGTAGTAAATCAGTTGGTAACGTTTCGTCAATTATTAATGCAAAATCATTATAAGATTATTCAACTATTTTGTTTGAAAACCAATGTTCGTTAAGTTTGTTTATACAAAACTACTTTTTATGGTTTCACTTGTCTTTTGACTATTTCTGATCCCGTTAAATTTTACATTCAACCAAAGCTCACACAACCTTAGCACATAAATGAACACCAGGTTTAAATTGTGCACAAACCACATCATAATTATTGATCTAGTATGAATTAAGTCGGTTAATCTAGTTAAGTCGGTTTAAGTTAAGTTAATTTATGGTGCAATGGACAAAAGAGAACAATCAGTTACAAAAATGAAGAAATATAATCAGGTAATTAAGAAATATTATTATTGTTATTGATTGTTTTTATTGTATGTAAAGGATTATTTTTATATATCCCTCAAATAGCTTACAGCTAGAGGGATATTATCGCACTATTGTAATACTCAAATAAATAAATAAATAAATAAAATAAATAAATAAATTATCAGAGACTGATTGAATTGAATTGCTGTCTTTATTTAATTCTAGGAGGGCAAAGTTAGGGCACCCCACTGATAATAGAGAGACTTATTTTAATGTATCAGAAATCAGCATTTATGTTATTTATACAAAATGCTGACAGTTCAAAGTGAATTTCACAGTATTTTAGTTTCAACCGATTTTCTTTTTTAATGTATTCGATTGATTTGTCGGTTGTTACCTGTTGACGGCGGCCTTGTGCTCGTGGAGGTGCGCGACTAGAGCGCCGCGCAGCCGCCAACCGGGTGGGGGCAGGGCGGGGGTCCACGCCTCATGTTCGGCCCACTCGCGGTTGCGCACGATCGTGTCGTGCATCTCCTGCTTCCTCTCCACCAGCTGCCGCAGCTCCAGTCTGCACGGCGCGCATCTGTCTGCACAAACACTCTTTACTTCAACAATCTTTGCTGAAGTGATATTGTGACAAGAATAAAACTGTGTTTTCCACTCTTTACTTATTGGAACCACTGCAGTGGTAGGGAAATGTGGAGAGAAGGGGGGACGATTATGTGGGAAAAAAGATCGACCACTTAGATGTCGAAGGCACAAGGAAGATGGGAAGATCTAGGAAGAAGTGATAAAATTGTATCGTCCAAGATCTTGTAGAGAAGGGACTAACATCAAACGAAGCCCATGACCGAGACTCCTGGAAGCGACTGAACCGAAACGCCGACCCCACCTCAGTGGGAAAAGGCTGAGAAGAAAAAACTTATTGGAACCACTTTAAAATAGAAATAGCACTCACTCTTAATTTTAGGGCTACTGAATGTATTGAAACAAGATAGAATGTGAGTCAAGTTCCCTTTTATTTTATCACAACACGACTAGTTTCAACTCTTCAACTCAACACTTTTGACACTTGAAAATGGCTCTTGAAGACGAAGTGCATCGTTGCTGCGAGATTTCACTTTGTCTAGTGTATGAACAAAACCTAAAAGGTTCTGTTCAATTAGGTTTCAAATGTAAAATGAAAGGTTAGGGAGGTTAGGTTTTGACATTTTGACATTTGGCAATACCTTAATATACCTAATTGAAATGTGTTGATAGTTTTATATAGGTCTAATAAAACACAAATGCACTTACGAATGACATCCCTTAAAGAGTTGAAACCTCACTCGTGTTGTGATACAACAAAAGAGTATTTGAAACATTGTATTGTGTTTCGATGAAAATAGCATTATATATAATTATTTTATGCAGTAAGCTGAAGTAGCTCAGGTGAATAGTAATGATTGAATCAAAATCTATAATTGATGCTATACTTTGTTTCAATATATTTGTTGCTTAACAATGTAAAATATTTATTTATAAATGAAATTTTATTATTTTAATTTAAAATTTAGTTTTTTGTTTATGTTTTCAAGTTTCATAACATGAAATTTCAAATCGACTGTTCTTTTTTGTCGAAATTAACCTATCTAAATTCAAAATTGGTAAACTTAATTGAATTGAGTTTCATTTGCATTTGCACATTCCAAGATGAATATTGTTTGGTGTAAATATGGATTCGTGAAAGATGGAAGGTGAAATCAAATACTTAGGTGTAACACTGACCAATGATAATAAAACCAGTCACGGAATATGCAATCGCATCATGATGGGCAACCGAGCTTATTTTTCCAACCAAAACGTTTTTAAGTGCAGACTTATAGCCCGTAAAACAAAAGAAAAAATATACAAAACATTGGTAAAGCCGGTTGTAATATATGAAGCTGAAACTTGGACGATATTGAGCAAAGATGAAAAAGCACTGAGATGTTTTGAGAGATGTTCAGAAGAATTTGGGGTCTAATATGTGACGAAGGTATATGGAGAGGCAGATATAATTATGAGATAGATGAAAAAATCGGGGAAGAAAATATTATACGCACCATAAAAGCAAGAAGAATCGAATGGCTGGGTCATGTAGTGAGAATGGCTGAAGAAAGAGTACCGGTTAGAATAATGGATGATAATATATAGTGAATGGGACGAGGAGAAGAGGAAGGCCAAGGAGAAGATGGATTAGTGTCGTGATGGGGATCTACGTGTGCTGGGAGTGACAAACTGGCGGCAGAGAGCACGAGATAGAGAGACGTGGAGGCGACATGTTGAGGAGGCCAAAGGTCATCATGGACTGTAGAGCCACATAAAGTAAAGTATGTAAAGTGAAAGTAAATAAGGAATTGGACCTAAACTGAATATTTGGACTATCTATGAGACAAAATTAAAATATAAAAGTCTGGAAAATTGCCCGTTTCTTCTTCTCGAAAATTTTATTTGTTAACTTCCTTCATCAATGAATAATTTAACAATTTATTTACATACAATTATACAGATATCTTTCAGACTCTGACTAATTGAAAAAGGTTGATGTTGAGGGTTTTAATTCTTTTGGACTTCAAGAATCCTAATTATTAATACAGTAGTATTATGTTTAATGATGCAAATATTTTCTATTATTATAATTATGTTGATAATAATTATTCATAGTTAAAACTAAAGGAAAGAATTGGAGAAGAGATTCAGAACTTACCAATATTGCAAAGTGTCAAAATGCATAGGAAAATTTAAAAGTGTATCAGCTTCATCAGCTGCTACTGGCCACCATTTAACTGATATAATTTTCAAAATCAACAATGAAACCCTTATTTAGAAATCAATATGATGAATATTTTTTTATCCAAATTGAACAATTTTTTTTCTGTTTACTGCCTACCGGTATTGATTAGACCCTTTGAGCTTTGTCAGTCCGCAGCCTCACCCTATACAATATACTAACTACCTATTGTTTTTTTCAAGTGTAAGTAGAAATATTATTGGACGCCAGCCTTCTTTCTTAAATAACATTAATTTATCATCATGCATATTTTTTCAAGTACTTACATTGGATGAAAGATCTCTCCTGCATACTGTAATCGATTTCCATGCTGCGTTGAGGTGATGTATGGTTATCCGAGCTGGAGATGCTAGAAAGTGAAATACATAAATTAATTTGAGTTAAAAAAGTTCAAGTTTCCTTATAAAAAGGTTTGTAATAAATAGAGACCATTAAAGAGCTAGAATAATGGCTTTTATTGACTAAAATAAACTGAGATAAAATAACAAACTTTCTGATGATTTAGAATAATTCAAACAACTGATTTATGACATAATATGATTATCATATCATTCTTCCCTCCCAGTAGTGGAACCTACCGGGGCCAATCTACGAATGTTGACAGAAACTTCTCTTCCATCAGAAAGTCTTACTTGAGCGACATGAGGGTTCAGATGAATAATTTCTACCTTTTCAACTTCAGGATCATGCTTACTGCGTCTTACAAAGGTCTTCATCCATGCCTCATTGGCGTTGATTAGCCAGGATGGCAAAATTGTCATAGATGTGGGATTACGAGGATGAATGAACATTCGCTCGTGAGGTGTGCAATTGATGGTCGTGCAGAGAAGCGAGCGAATGCTGCTTAGTGATTCTAAGAGTACCTTTTCCCAGTGAGAAGTATCCATGTTCCTGAACCGTGGGGCTAAACGGATTGTATTCCAAATTATTCCATTGTAGCGTTCCACCTGTCCATTACCTTGAGGGTTGTAAGGTGTTGTGGAACTGGTAGCTACACCCTTGGACATTAAGTAATCTTTGACATATTTTGATAGAAAACTGGTCCCTCTATCAGTGTGTATGTATGAAGGATAGCCGTATGTGGTGAATAAGTCATTGAGATTTTGAATAACTGTTTCTGATGACATGTCTCGACAGGGATAGGCAAAGGGAAATCTCGAATATTCATCCACAATAGTGAGGATGTATTTGTTTCTAGTTGATGATGGCAGGGGTCCTTTGAAGTCAATGTTGATCCTTTCAAAAGGCCGAGTTGCTTTTATCAATTTTCCTTTGAAACAGTTGAATCTTGGCTTCAGCTCTGAACAGATCTTGCATTCCATGCAGACTTCTCTGATGTCATCTACCGAGTATGGAAGGTTATGAGCTTTATTCCAGTGATAAAATCTTGTGATGCCGGGGTGGCAGAGGTCTTGATGATATTTATCAAGTCTTGTTTTGATGTGATACATCCCATTATCACACATGCTCGAGAAAGAGCGTCAGCAGTTATCCAGTTCTTTTCCAGGTCGGTAAATGATCTCATAGGTGTATTGAGATAGCTCAAGGCGCCACCTCATGATTTTTTCGTTCTTCACCTTGCCTCTTGCCGCGCTATTGAACATGAATGAAACAGATTTTTGATCAGTAATAAGTTGAAAGAAACGACCAGATAAGTAATGACGCCACTTCCTAATAGATTCTACAATGGCATATGCCTCTTTTTCAACTGATGAGTGTCGTTTTTCACTTTGGTTTAGCATTGGTGTGCAACAGTATGCATTGGGACGTTGATTGTAAGATAGTGTTGCTGCTATGCTTCTGCATGTGAGTCTGCATCAGTGTCTACAGTGAGAATGCCTCACCTCCTTCATCCTTCCACATGTTGCACAGCTGCAGCTACCTCTGCATTAAGATCTTCAAAAGCTGCAAGGGCCTTTCCTTGAAGAGGGAAGAGTGTGCCAAGGTGTGCCAACGCATCAATTTTACTTGAAAAATTTGTATCCATCGAGAGTAATGTGCGAAGAGGCCCACAGTTCTCTGAAGAGTTTTGGGATTAGGAGGTGGGGGCATATTAAGTAGAGGCTCAAGGCGTTCGGGATCTGGACGTAATGATTTGTTTCAAACTAAAAATCCTAGGAAACGTATCTCCTTTTGACAGAATTTACTCATCTTGTTTATAATAAGTGAGTTATTTGAAGCTGCTGCAAGAAACCGTTCAAGATTAGTGTCATGTTCTTCTTTTGAATTTCCACAAATTATGACGTCATCTAAATAAGCATAGGTATCAAATAATTTCTCTTTTTGTATGAGTGAATCAATTACTCTTTGAAAAGATGAAACACCATTAGTGACACCAAAAGGGATACAACAGAACTGATCAACAGAACAAATCCTGTGTATTGCCTTTCTTCAAGTAAGATTGGTACTTGGTGATATGCGGATTTCAGATATACAGTACTATACCAGGAATACTGAGCTACTTTGCGAACTAAATCTTCCATATTTGGAATGGGATAGGCGTTCAGTGAATTTGTTTATAGTTCTAAAAAAATCTATAACCATCCTTTTTTTCGGTTATCGGGTTTAACAACAAATGCTTGGGCACGCCAAGGTGTGTGGCGTTCTTCTATGATGCCATCTTCCAGTAATTGTTGAATTTCATTGGAAATAAAATCTTCATCATCTTTTGATAATTTGCGAGATTTGGTTGTAATTGGTTGACAATTGGGTTTTGGATGTTGAAAAAGGGAGCAAGGAGGAATTTTTGCTTGAGTTATTCCGCAAATAGTAAGAGGTGGCTTATTACCTCCAAATGGTATTACTGGAGAAATTGTTCATAAATTCGTGCCCAAGAATAATATTTTCACAGAGGTCTTGCATAAGCATTAAGGTTGTGTTTGTATAACTTTCTCCCTGAACTGTTAAATTCACGTTAACTTTGCCTTGGATTTGTGGTGTGAAGCGTTTTGAGCCTAAAGTTACTTTTCATATCTCTGGTAAAACTTCTAAATTCAGTTTTTTGCATAGGTATCGTCAATAAAGTTGCGTTCCGTTTATGGTAATAGGAATAATAACCTTTGAAAGACATTTTTCGGCTTGCACTGAAGGTGTTAGTAATATCGAGTTACTAAACTCTCTTTTTTTTCTCTAATACGGAAGATTTTGAGTTACATACCCGAGCAAAGTGTCCCTTCTTACCACACTTCTTGCAGAGTTCGTTTTTAGCTGGGCAAAATAGTCGAGAATGTTTTTTGTTGCCACAAAAAAAGCATGCTTGTCCACTAATACTAACAGCTGATAATGAGGAGTCTGAAGTATCTTTTTGATTAGGAATTAGAATTGATGCATTTTCTGTATCTTTGCAAGCATTAAGCTCAAAAGGAGGATTAGATTTATTGTAGCATTGTGATTGATCTTTTGCAGACTCAAAAGCTCTTGCACGATTAAGAGTTTCATGCAAAGACATATCTGGGCTTTCTAAAATTCGTTGGCGGATTTCGGATGAATATAAACCTGCAATCAATGCTTCTTTTAAGTGCTCCTCTCGATTCTCTGTAGCAGAGATCGCTGTAAAATTACATTCTAGGCTGAGTTATTTCAGTTTTAGGAAAAAATTATCGATGGACTCACCTTGTTTTTGTTTTCTTATAGAGAGAAGGTACCTTGTAAAGATTTCGCTTTTCTTCTTGATAAATCAAGGATGAAGATACTTTCCTCGAATGTAGAACAATCTATTATCAATTTGTAATTTTCAGCTGACAGCAAGGTAACTAAGATATCCAATTTCGTATCTTCAGTGTGATAGTTTCCTTTCAAGTAGGCATCCAGAATTCTTTTCCAGTGTCTCCATTCCATTGGTGCACTAGGAGAATCTTTCTGAATGATTTAGAATAATTCAAACAACTGATTTATGACATATGATTATCATATCAAGGTTCAAGTACGTAGTTTCTTATTAAAATGTCAAAGATTGTGATAGCAAAATACTGATGATGTACATCCACATTACTCATTCTTTCGCCAAACTACAAATTTATTTTGGCACCCGAAAATAAAAATCTTCTGATCAATTTGTTCGTCTTTTGATGAATGAATTTTAATTATAAAGTTGAACTTATTAGTACCTTTAATCGAAAAATGCACTTTCACAAACCTTGATAGAAAAAAAATATATTTAAATAAATGTGAATAAATCCAAAGGAAGGCTAAGAATGATAGAATTGATTGCTTACATCTTTGCTTGATTGTCCGTAAACTTGGGCATGGAGCCAGGATCTGCAGCACCGAACATATGACGCCATTCCTCGTTCATTCCACTATTTAACGATGTTGTGTCATCTACAGCTCGCCTGCATAGAAGTATAATAATTGGAACCAAAAGAACACAAATATTTATAATAAATATGTCTACATTACATGAAATTACATGAATCTATCAACAAATTTACCACTTGCAAATCTTTTGATAAGGAATATACTGCAAACATAAAATATATACAATATCCATGGATTCATAGCGTTTGGATGTGAAATGAATAACCAATAAAAAATATAATTTCCAAATAATGAATTTTTTGCTAACACTTCAAACCTCTATCACAAGCATTAGAAAGTAATTTAACTGGAGGTTTACCTGTTCAATGAAACACCACTTGCATCCGATTTAGTATAGTTTGGCCTAGTTAAGGTTACTTCTTGACATGGAACGCGATTACCAAAGCTTCCCAAATCAATCTGAAAATTTTAAAAAGCATACATACACAAAATATTACCTCCCAGTTCTCAAGCAATTCTACACATCTGTGATTAGTTCCAATATTGGAACTAAACTCTCTGAAAATTCGGAGAGAAGTAGGCCAAGGTTGACATTTTTTCTTCTCTTCCGATAATTTTGATAATAATTATCATTAGTGATAGGTGATATTTGTTGAAATAAGGAATAAATAAATGGCCGATTTTCATTTCTTATAGAATCCGTTGAGTAGTATTTTTTGCAATATATAGTTGCTTTGCAATTTCGCGTACTATATCTTTTTTGGGTTGATTTGCTAATCATTTTATTCTCTCTGAAAAACAGATGACTAAGTTTTCCTGGAATTAGAACGAAAAATCATGTGGAAAATGTTAAATTTTCTCGGCTGTAATTTGCTTTGGTCTGTATAACGCTGAATTATTTGTATTAGAACATACATCTGAATTCATAAAATTAAATCTTAATTCACAAAAAGCATGAATTAAGTAATGTTATGAGGGATGCTGCAAAATATTTCAGGCGAAATGTATGAGAAGGGACACAAATTGCTAAAAAAATATTGATAGCACTAACTAAATGTACTTGTCATATTAGTATAATAGCTCTCATAAGAATGGGAGATACATTTCTTTGTCACGATGAGTTGGGGATGATTACAAGCCTACATTAGATAATATATTCCATTCTGAGCTAATCAATTATTGAAATATCCAACTCAAGACATTTTTATTAATTCTGATTCTCACTCATTTGGCCTGGTTAGGTGGAAGATGGAACCAAATGGTTTCAACTTTGCCAGAAGAAAAAAATCATTCAATCAATCACTTGAAATCATTATTTAAATTGTCAGTGAAATCATAGAGAAAAGAAAGAATAAGAAAGGATTATGCTATCTTTTCTCTATGGTGAAATACATTGCAGTTCGTGATGGATGGGGAAATTCCATAATTTGATCTAGAACATAAACTAAAGGGTAAATACCTTGCCATTTGGTCCAGTCTCATCTATGAGAGAGGAAAGACTCTTGTGAATTTTGCGGAGGTGCTTAGCAACCGCCACGAGTTGATCTTCAACTACTTCTGTCATGCCTTCAGAGCTCAATCGACTGAACAGCTGCAATAAAAATTACAAAAATATAAATCAAGTTGATGAATATTATTCATTGATCAAATAAATAAGAATTGTTCAAGGTAATCTATAATAAACCGTAATAAAGGAAAGAATTGGCTTATACACGTACGGGATGGAAAATTCCCGAATGACGCATCATCGCGTCTCAACTACTGGACTGATTAACATGAAACTTTGCATATTAATTCCTTATTTACCGAGGATGGTTATAGGCCAATTTTAGATTCTCAAGACTTCAGTAGGTCAAGTTTCCAGTTCGTCAAGTTTTTAATTAGACCCTTGCGGAGCACTGGTTACCTGCTAGTCATCAGTAAAGCTTGAATCGATATCATCTCAGCTACTCCTCAACTCGATTGTGAGAGACATTATTACGGTACCAATTCAACATTCTCCGTTGGTAGGTTGAAGTATTCTGCAATCTGATAATAGTGCCTGTGTCACTTTTATGAACGTTGTAAAATTCTGAATGACTGAATAAATAATAAATATCCTGAATATGAAATCTATCGTCTATTGCACTTATAAGAAAAATGACTGTAAAATAAATAAGGTGATTAACTCATTAAATCGTCTACATTTGAATAGAAATATTCGTTGAGCATTAATCAACTCGAATTATGCATTTCTCAACAAATTACTACTTACTAAAACCATGGTTTCGAGACAGGAATGGAATTAATTGGTAGACTGTCAACTCAAGGAAACCTTTATTTTTTATTACAGCTATCACGTACACCCTGAGTAGCTTCAGAGGTGGGTGATTGATACCCAGGTGTTGCTCCTGGATGACTTCGCTCAGTCGTAATGTGGGCGGGGAAAGGAGGCAAGTCGAAGTTCCTCTTCCTTCTTCTTTGTGCCTCAGCTGGCGTGAACAGCACCTCCTGGTGCTTCTGACGGCGTGAAGGTCGCTCTCTTCTCTGATGACACCACTTTGATGTAATCTTGTATCGGCCTTACGGCCTCGGTTCCGCTCCAGTGAAGTAGGAAAAGGAAGGACAGACAGGATAGGGAGAAGGAAGAATAGGGACGGCAGACAACGGTCCGCTGTGCCCTGGGGAGAAGGAAGAATAGGGACGGCAGACAACGGTCCGCTGTGCCCTGGGGAGAAGGAAGAATAGGGACGGCAGACAACGGTCCGCTGTGCCCTGGGGAGAAGGAAGAATAGGGACGGCAGACAACAGTCCGCTGTGCCCTGGGGAAATGGGAGGACAGGGACGGCAGACAACGGTCCGCTGTGCCCTAGGGAGATGGGAGGACAGGGACGGCAGACAACGGTCCACTGTGCCCTGGGGAAATGGGAGGACAGGGACGGCAGACAACGGTCCGCTGTGCCCTAGGGAGATGGGAGGTCAGGGACGGCAGACAACGGTCCGCTGTGCCCTGGGGGAAGGGAAGGTCAGGGACGGCAGACAACGGTCCGCTGTGCCCTGGGGAAATGGGAGGACAGGGACGGCAGACAACGGTCCGCTGTGCCCTAGGGAGATGGGAGGTCAGGGACGGCAGACAACGGTCCGCTGTGCCCTGGGGGAATGGAAGGTCAGGGACGGCAGACAACGGTCCGCTGTGCCCTGGGGAAATGGGAGGACAGGGACGGCAGACAACGGTCCGCTGTGCCCTAGGGAGATGGGAGGACAGGGACGGCAGACAACGGTCCGCTGTGCCCTAGGTTGATGGGAGGACAGGGACGGCAGACAACGGTCCGCTGTGCCCTAGGGAGATGGGAGGACAGGGACGGCAGACAACGGTCCGCTGTGCCCTAGGGAGATGGGAGGACAGGGACGGCAGACAACGGTCCGCTGTGCCCTAGGTTGATGGGAGGACAGGGACGGCAGACAACGGTCCGCTGTGCCCTAGGGAGATGGGAGGACAGGGACGGCAGACAACGGTCCGCTGTGCCCTAGGGAGATGGGAGGACAGGGACGTACGGCAGCCAAGGGGCCGCTGTACCAGGACAGGAGGTCGGGGACGTACGGCAGCCAACGGGCCGCTGTACAAGGAGCAGGAAGGTTGTGAGCGGAATGCTGTGGACTGGGGCTCGTCCGGCGTTTAAGTACTCCCCCAAAGTGGAGGGGATGGAGTAGTGCCGCCGCCAGAGGCGGTGGAAATCGTCTAGATGCGCGGAAGATGATGCGCCATCGGTACCTTCCTTATCTCCGCGGTCGGCTAGCCTTGCTGATAGCCGAGCATCTTTCAATAATATTATTTATTATTTTCTCGTCACAATTTTACTTTGTGACACCCCACTCCTACTTGGGGGGGGGGGGGGTGTTCGGAGCCCTCTATGGCACCACCTTAAAAGGCGTGAGCCATCTAGGCATCACCTTAAGAGGTGTATGCCACTGCCTATAGGCATCATCTATGCCTGATCTACAGGCACATATTTACGCCGTCCATCCGGTAATTGGATTTTTATACGTGGCTTGCCAGCCCGTTTGCGCTTGCCTGATGTTGTGTTGCGGTGGCACAGCACTGGATCCATATTTCGAGAGGGGCCTGGTCTGGGTTCCTGGGACGGTGGGACTACTTCATTGGTAGTTGAAGACTGCGTTTGCTCTTCCACATCCATTTCAGTTGAGGAGGGTATTGACTCCTCCACATCCATGACAGTAGGGGGTGGTATTGACTCTTCCACATCCCTCTCGGATTCACCACTAGTGTTGGTGGCTGGGGCATGAATCGTGGCCTGGCGTTCAGAGCCAGTCATCTCATTCCTGTGATCCATCACTATGTTGCCCCAGGATGCTTGCCTTGGAACATATGACAACTCTGCTTTGCTATCAATCAAGGCATTGGGTTCGACTCTGTTCAAACCATCCTGCTTGAACATCCTTCTGTCGCGATCCTTGTTGTCCTGAGATTTGGATTGTACAGCTGATATTGTTGGGACTGCTGTTGTCTTAGTCCCCAATAAGAGAGATCGCGACATTATTAGCGAACTTGTAGGATTCAGTTGGGGAGGATCCCACTCTACCTCTCTCGTGAATGTGTGAATATTCACCCTGTTTTCACACATAAATGCCATGCCTAATAGCAACTCTTGTTCAAGTCCTTCCATTATAGACGCCACTAGTGGAACTGTGATTTGTCCTATAGTTACATTAGTTGTCAGCTTCCCATTTAATGGGGTAGATCGTCCATCAGCTAATATTACGTGGTGATGAGTTGGTACCTTCCTTATCATCCCTATTTTTTGGAGAACTTCATAAACCTCATTACTCATATAATTAGCTTCAGCGCCACTATCTAGCAATGCCCGACACTTTTTATCACCGATTGTCACAGTAATGAATAGTCTGTTGTCCCTTGATGACTCTTCAATCACAGGAATCTTGTGTGCCATTCGCATCACTGCTGTCTTGTTCGGAGTTTTATTCTCCTTCTGCACATCACAGACACATTTCAGTGCTCTCTTTCCGCTCCTTTTACATGGTGGGATATCGGGACAGTATGATCTCCAGTGCCCCGGTCTCTTGTATTGCCCACACATGGGTTCAGACTCACTAAGAGATGGTCTGTTACTAGTAGGGGTTATAACTGTCTCAACCTTGAGCCTTGTAATCTTTTTCGTGTCCTCAATCATGTGAACTCTCGAATTCTGTCTATTCTGTTTCTCCTCTGCTTTTATTTGTTCATACTCCCTCGCGAATTTTTCCAATTCGTTGATACTATGAACATCTGATTGCCGAATATACAATTTGTACCGTGGGAGGAGATTCTTATACACTCTCTGTAATTTATTTTCGTCTGTAAAACCTCCTCGTCGCCTCATGAGTGTCAGTACATCTTCGAGAAATTCGTCAAACGATTCACCTTCCTTTTGCTTCCTTGCCTGAATTAGATTCTCGAGGTCCTCCTCATAGGTAAGTGGGTAGTAGCGTGATCTGAAATCTGTCACGAAATTGTCCCATGATCTCCATTGGTCACGACGATTACGCATCCATAGGGTAGTTTTACCAACTAGTAATTCAGGAAGGGCAACTAGTAGTTGGTTGCCAGTGAGCCCATAGGCTTGTTGTAGCTCGTCTAGCCTTTCTAAGAAGCTGGGAGCATCTGATTGGCCGTCGAATGACAGTCTCCAGCTTCTTACTTTGTCACATACCGCCCCTGGGTCCATGAGGGGGTTTGTGTGAATGTTGGTTCCAACTTCAGCATGAGTACCTGTTGCTGAGTGTCCAGATCCCCCACTGCTTCTGCTCACTATTCCGGGTCTTAGGCTGGGATAACGTACAGCCATCTTCTTATGTTGTTCTACTAACAACCTTCTCAACTCAGCAAGTGTTCCAGATGACACTATGCCCCAATCTTGTAGAAGATTGAACGCTTCTTCCTTTTTCAATTTATAGATCCAGGAAACTCTGGGGTCGGCTATCACCTCAGGGTTTACGTCCTCAACTGACTGATCCTCTGTCAGCTCCTGATGTCGAGCATCTGAATCAGACTCTCCCTGTTCACTCATGATTCTTACTTCGTTGCCTCGTGCCCCACGTTGGGCGCCAATCTATCACGTACACCCTGAGTAGCTTCAGAGGTGGGTGATTGATACCCAGGTGTTGCTCCTGGATGACTTCGCTCAGTCGTAATGTGGGCGGGGAAAGGAGGCAAGTCGAAGTTCCTCTTCCTTCTTCTTTGTGCCTCAGCTGGCGTGAACAGCACCTCCTGGTGCTTCTGACGGCGTGAAGGTCGCTCTCTTCTCTGATGACACCACTTTGATGTAATCTTGTATCGGCCTTACGGCCTCGGTTCCGCTCCAGTGAAGTAGGAAAAGGAAGGACAGACAGGATAGGGAGAAGGAAGAATAGGGACGGCAGACAACGGTCCGCTGTGCCCTGGGGAGAAGGAAGAATAGGGACGGCAGACAATGGTCCGCTGTGCCCTGGGGAGAAGGAAGAATAGGGACGGCAGACAACGGTCCGCTGTGCCCTGGGGAGAAGGAAGAATAGGGACGGCAGACAACAGTCCGCTGTGCCCTGGGGAAATGGGAGGACAGGGACGGCAGACAACGGTCCGCTGTGCCCTAGGGAGATGGGAGGACAGGGACGGCAGACAACGGTCCACTGTGCCCTGGGGAAATGGGAGGACAGGGACGGCAGACAACGGTCCGCTGTGCCCTAGGGAGATGGGAGGTCAGGGACGGCAGACAACGGTCCGCTGTGCCCTGGGGGAATGGAAGGTCAGGGACGGCAGACAACGGTCCGCTGTGCCCTGGGGAAATGGGAGGACAGGGACGGCAGACAACGGTCCGCTGTGCCCTAGGGAGAAGGAAGAATAGGGACGGCAGACAACGGTCCACTGTGCCCTGGGGAAATGGGAGGACAGGGACGTACGGCAGCCAACGGGCCGCTGTACAAGGAGCAGGAAGGTTGTGAGCGGAATGCTGTGGACTGGGGCTCGTCCGGCGTTTAAGTACTCCCCCAAAGTGGAGGGGATGGAGTAGTGCCGCCGCCAGAGGCGGTGGAAATCGTCTAGATGCGCGGAAGATGATGCGCCATCGGTACCTTCCTTATCTCCGCGGTCGGCTAGCCTTGCTGATAGCCGAGCATCTTTCAATAATATTATTTATTATTTTCTCGTCACAATTTTACTTTGTGACACAGCTCAAGCTGAACGTACATTTGAATCCTGAATGAGCTGAATACATTTCAATCCTAGATGAGCTTCATTACTTCAGTCAAGTTTACATGATTCAAAAATCGTTTCAAATTTCGAGGAGCATAATGTCAATAAACTGCCATCTACTTTTTCACTTTAAACTAAAACAACATTGTGAATGATGTAGTAAAAGTATAAGTCCAAACTATTTTCCACCTTAAAAGGGCAAGTATAGCAAGCGATTAATAGAAAATTGCAACTATTTACCATTCTTAGATCGTTGTTCTGCTTTGGCGAAGTTGAGATCGATTGTGTAGAAGGAGCGTGTCCAGACGTGGCAAAATTACGAGAGCGTTGTCGTTCAGCCAACGTATGAAGAAAGAGCTCCAGATCTTTGCATCTTACAACAATGTCGTATACTACTCTCGGAATAGATGGCTTCAACGCATTCAGTATCAGAGCCTGTAACAGAATAAAAATTGAGAGTAAAGCTATTTTGTAACCTATCAACAAAGTATTTGAAGAATTGGAACATCTCCATTTAACCAAAATTGACTATTTACGATTTTGATGGAAAAAAGGATATAATGAATAATGGATAAATGAATTCATTTCCTTCAGTAGAAGACACTTACAAAATTGATTATACTTTGAAGAATTATTATGTAAATACTATTATAGATTATTTTTCAAATAGAAAAAGCGATCGATTCCAATACGGAAAGGAGCTTCATAAACTAATAATTTGCCATTTTTAAGATCATTAGGAAAGAATTTTATCAACAAGCTTACCTCTTTTTCAAGTTGAATGACCGATGTCTTCAGGTAGGGTTCTATGACGGTCATCACTTTACACTGAACATCAACCACATTCAGAGTGCGAGCAAGAGAACTGATGAATCCAACAATCGCCTAAAAATAATAATAGATTAGGTTAAAGTTATTAGTTAAAAATAATAATAGAAAAATATTATAATAGCAGGTTTTGTATAGCATACCAATACTACTCTAATAACGGAAGTTTCTATACAGTAAAAGACGATAGAAGTGTTAGTGATGTTGTTTGCTTATTTCAATTTACTAAAATCAGAATCCCATTGATAATTGCTTACTATCGCTCAGAGCTCAATTAAACTCAAACTTGAACCAAATTTTTCTCACACTCTATTCTATGGACACGCACCGTCGGTTTCGGCTGCCTAAAAACAGTCGTAAAGTCCTATCAGAGGCTCGCTAGCCAGGTCACTCGGCATAGCATTCTAACTTACCTACCTAGGGAAAAGGACCTACAAATTTAAAAGGTATACTGAATTAGATGTTACCATTCCATTGAACACCAACATTATGTTACTCTTGTTGATTGATTTAATATTGAATGATAGCAGAGACAAGAAATAATCGTATGCTTATCCTTTACTATAAATCAACTCTTTAGAAATATGAAACTGTTGTCTGTAACATAAGCTTAATTAATAATACAGAGTCTTTCTGAATGATGGAACCATTTTCAAAAATTGGTATTTATTAAAGTAAAAATGCAAAATGGACAACCTTTATACCAATGGATAAGACTTATGCTTATCCTTCATCTATGATATTAGTGAAATATTTAATGGAATGGTGAAATCTAATTCAGTATCGCTGTTGAATTTGCACAGTTTATTTATGATGAATTTGAAAAAATCACATTCATAGTGAGTACCTGATACATTTCAATTAATCTGTAATACATTTTCCAATCCATACAGGATGAAACAGGAGATGATTGTTAGAGAGTGAAGAAAATCAATTGATAAGTCAATCACAAAAATATAGCAAATAATTATTTTTTATTTACTCATAGCAAGAGTTTTTATATTGTTCAAACACCAAATCCAGGAGGAAACAAGAGGATTAACTTGAAACTTGACTTCTTTCGTGTCTGGAGTCATCATAATGAATTTTTTTCCAAAATGTTGCCACAGAAAATGCTTTGTTATTTGCTATAATAAAGTAATCTACATTACAATTCATTATTATTCTAAAACAGGTCAAGAGGTGATCATAGTTTCAGAAACTTGACTGAAAACAATCAAGCAAATTATTTTATAGAAGTTGTAAATGTAAGGAAGGCTTACTTGTCTGATCCAGAGATTGGGATGGACTAGAAGGCAGGCTGTTTCTTCAAGAAGTTCGTAGAGCGCCACCTTTTGTAGCAGGTTTGAGCTTGTGAGAGCTGACATGGTGTTTATCGCTTTTCTCACAACGTATTCCTCCGGATCAGTCAAACCCTATTGAAATCACAGCAACCATTCACGTTATCAATAAGCTGTTAAGAAGACGTGAACCTTTGCTAATCAGAAAGTCTATCAAAAATTTATTTCCTCATACTCATCAATTCGGAGCTTTCTATGTGTTTAATGCTTCATGATTCGTGCTGTAGTTCTATTTCCGTTTGGTCTAACTTCAGCCACAGAAAAGAGAAATGTTTTCCACTAATCCGTGTCTCAGCCTCAATCCTAGTAGGCCTACACACTAAGAGACCAAGCTGCGCGACTGTCTACAGACTAAATGTTAACGGTCTAGAGGCACAGTCTACAGGCCATCTAGATACACCATGTTTCGTTTTGTCTGGCACCCACACTCCAATATACAGATTTGAACTAGACGAAGAATTTCTCATCAGAATTTCTAGTGTTGCATGGAAGTCTCAAATTATTGATGAATCATTAAAATAATTCAACTCAATTGATGAATCATTTAATCGTGACTGGTCTCGCATTTCTTGATACAACACGCGTTAATTCACGTTCATTCAGAATCAATATACAAGAAATACCAACGAAGCGATGAGCTATAAACAGCACAATTTGATGAGAATTGATTGTGTAGTGTCAGGTAACATAGCCGTGTTGATGGATAGCCTGGTAATCACAAAATAGATTTGAATGGATAACTAAAAGAGATGAATTGTATTCAGAAAATCTATTATTTTTTGAAAAGAAACAAGAAAAATCAAACCCTTGAAATTAATCAAAGTCAATATAAAAATAATAGGAATTCTAGAGCCTGACAAACTTATTGTATTACCTTATCTTAGATATGCCAGCGGATTATTTAATTATAATTCATGATTTGGATATTTCAGCTATACTACTGAAATAATGGCTATTAAGATAACTACCCACCAATAAAACCATTAAAGTATCATCATTAACACGACAAAAACCATGAACATATTATAATGAATGATGTTGATGTTGATGTATATCGATAAACAATAGAGAAAAAAGTACCTGTTGAAGAAGAGGCGTCAATATCGGTGAGCTATGTATTCCAATGTAAGTAGCAACACCCACAATGCAGTCGAAAAATGAGCCTCTCAAATTTTTATCTTGTTTGTCGTTCAAAAATGTTATCATATGTGACAGTAATACATCGTTTGCTGTGAAATCAGAACATAAACAATATTTATTAGTTTATTAGTTCATCGCTGCATGCTTGCCAAAATTTGAAGAAAAGTATTCATTGACAACATGATTATACATCATAATAATATTAGAGGACAAAGTGCATAACTTGAAACTCATGTTTATTCATTTATTTATTCATACAAGAATGCGTGGAAGCAACAGATCGGAGATCCATTTTTTCCATGATAGCAATGAAATTAACGATCAAAAATGAGTGAATAGTTATAATCTACATGGCTGAAAGAATCAGGTACCAATGTCGGAAAGCTACTACCACCCACATAACAATATTTATTTATTCATTCATGTAGAATTATTACACTTATATGAGAAGGCACAACATGCT
Source organism: Nilaparvata lugens (assembly GCF_014356525.2). Taxonomy (NCBI): domain Eukaryota; kingdom Metazoa; phylum Arthropoda; class Insecta; order Hemiptera; family Delphacidae; genus Nilaparvata; species Nilaparvata lugens. The sequence continues at coordinate 32,212,172 of NC_052504.1, forward strand.
TATGCCCAAACCTGTCCCTTCTCAAATGTATACTATTTATAATACCGTAATTGTCTCTACAACTATCATTAAATGATTACTTCCATCAGAGCTGGTAATTCCGCCAGGTCTTATGCAGTGTTTACTAGTGAAGTCTAAATCATGAGAGGAAGTTTAGTTGAAGATGGAGGCTTTAAATTTCATATATCAATGAGAACTCATAAAATGAGTTAGCATATACGGTACCTTTTTGTTTTCCGAAGAAGACACATAGCTTGGTTATTCCATTCTGGATGAGTGTTTGCTTGACAATGTTGTGGGGATCACTGAGGAGAGTGGCGACCGACTGCTGGACCATATCATGCAGAGTCGACAGCTCGCTCTCGTAGCTGTGTCGCGGAGTTTCATTCGCCTTCAGAAATGCATTCTGGCTGTGCTCCAAAAACCTGAAAAATACGAGCAAGTTTCTATCACAAAAGCCATTTGAGAAAATTCCTAACTGATCCACGATTACAGTGTTTTGGTAATTACTCACTCTTACACAGCCAATGATTTTACAAAATAAAGTTTTTTCTGTATATGATCCCCACATAAGTCTTAGGCTTCTGCGTGGGTAATGGGATGGCTGATCTACTTGGACTCTACGACCATTGAAAACGTTTTGTATTGCTGTTGATAAATGGCTCAAGTCTGAAGCTTTCTATTCTGTTAATGAGAACCTGGAATATTTCAATGTGTATGTGTAAATTTGATCGTTTGATATAGCCTACCTTGTGATATTTCACCTATTATTGACGAAGCCTATTGCTTATATTTTGTAATGTTGTTTTATGGCCAGTAAAATCCATGACTCTTGATTCTTGACGAGAATAATTTTTCAATCAACTTGAGCTACTACAAAAACAATGAATCATATAGTTATGTGTGAATTCTGAACTAACGGTAAAAGGTCTTTTACCTTATAACAAATGTCAATCAGTAAGGTGGTCTTAAGCAACAACCCTTCCGACCAAGGGTTAATCAAGGAAATGATTCTTATTTAATCTGAGAGAATGGCTCCACTGCTGGGTGAACCAGTTGCCGAAATCTATCTCAGAGTGATTGTGAAGCATGGATAATTTAATCCTGAGTCAATTTGTGATTTATAACATCATGTTAATGCTATGAATAGAATAATTCTTAATTATTAAGCCTTTGAGTGTGTCAAGTAAATACCTGTTATTGATCATTAGTCATCAACTCATAATACTTTTCCAACTTCATCAATCTATTCTGACAAAAACTCTGTAAAAAAGTTTGATAATCAACATTGCAGAACCAAATTTCTCATATTTCATAATGGAAAGAAGTGGAAGCTTACTTTAGTGCAGTGTCTGCTAACTGAGCTATGTCTTCTGCATATGCGGTCCTTACTATCACAGCCTTGTCATGAGCTACCTGTCGACAGAAATTCATGATGAATCAACATATTCAAGCAAAACCAACCGATAAAAGATAATGCCCTAACCTCAATGAATTTCAACTGTAAAATACGATAAAAATAGGTAAGATGGTATAAATAAAATATCAACGATGGAAAGTCCTTGATTATAAAAACTTTATAACTATAAAAATAACGGTAGACATTATCAACATTGTATCGTCACATTTAAAGGAATCAAATAATATCGATAATGATGTTGGATACAATTGGAATAATATTGATTGAATTTTCAACTGATGGTAATTATTTTAAAAATTACAGTACATTATTCTCTCATCTAGACTGTGTTACAGATGTGGTGGAGAGCGATTTTAGACATGGAGTGGAGAGAAAATAATTTTATTGTATGATATTTGGGTAAAAATTGTTTGTTTTTTTATATATTATTTTGCTTCATCATGAAAATTCGAGTAATTATAATTTTTTTCAACCTCTGGAATTCATGAAAAACAAAGGTAATGCAAAATCAGACAGCCAATAATAGTTCACCACTTGTCAATAAATGGTGATTCATGAAAAACCTCTCTCAGAGTGAGAGTGAGATCTTGATGAGGGGGAATATAGGAAAATTATTACAATCAACTATTAAAGAAGGAGAATGAGTAAAATGGACAGAGAAGACTGTGTTTGCCAAAGTGTGTATTCCTCTGTTAGCCCAGTGAAAATATAAATAGAAGGGAATTTGGTTAGCCGAAATCTTTATACCTCTGCTGAATCAGGTGGAGAATAAATGAAGCTAGAGAAGAAAATACTATTGAGCTACTTACTGAGTTGAGCCCTGGTAATATATACTCAGGGAATATATTTGCGTCAGTGGAAGGCACGTTGTGAACGACCGAGTCGAGCGACAGGCACCGTGTCAGTGTGTGCAGAGCCACCACCTGAACTCTTGGCAATGTATCGTGCACCAAATGGAACTGCAACAATACAAATTCTATTTAAATGAGAAATAATTCGTATTAGTAACTGGGCACAATAAATTAGAAAGTTAACCAATCAGATATTATCGTACTTCTGAATCTCACCAAGCTTTATCTTTAATTTCCTTCATTAAAGAAGTTCTGGATAATCATGTATAATCATGTTTAATGAGCGTATATAGTTGTGAATCTTGAAAAGAATTTTTAAAGAAATCAATAAAAAAAAGTTGAATTCACTTGAAAAGTCTCTTCTCCAAAGTCATGGTACAATAATATTAATTCAAAATAGTATGAACATAATATCTTTCAAAAAAATATTTTTTCAAGCAATATTGATGGAATAGTATTAGAACTGAACGGCTCAACACAAGGTGCATAAAATACTACTTATTACAAATCTTGGCCAGTCAGTAGGCGAATTATACATTGGAAAATGCATTATAAGGTAATTATGAGGATGTAATATAGCAAAATATGAGAATGGATGATTATTTTTTCAAATATAACTCACAATATAGGGGATAATTCTGTCCAGAATTATCTCTGCAGGCAAGTATTTTGCTATTTCGAAAAGCACTTCCAGACTTTGAAGTTTTGAACTGGAGAAATGTAAACCTCTGCAACATATATCAGAGAAATAATTATATTTACAGTATTATTTAATAGAACTAAATGATCATATGAGAATGATAAAATTATCACATAATTGAATGCAGTACCATAGCTCACTGGTACAAACTGATTGATAAAAGTGAAACTTTTTCATTGAGGAAGCCACGTTAATTGAAAATTAATATTATAAGTTTAATCTGCCTAATCAGGCAGTGTACTGACATTATATCATCATTTCAAAATTATGAGTAAGGATTTGAAATGAATTTCAATTCAAATGTTTTACTAATGTTCTACATTCTACAAATAAAATTTGTAACTTCAAATAGCACCAATAATATATGAAAAAGTACTCAAGCTTCCATAAATGTATTTCAGCATTGAGCTAGGAATTGACTGTTAATCAAAATTGGTAATGATTGGAAATACTAACTTTCATAATTCACTTGAATGCAAGAGAAACAATAGTCTTGATCCAAAACTTTCTCTCCAGAATATTGATCAATATTTTTCTCCGAAATAAATTTTAGTTCTTTTTTCAAATAATATTTCCAAAAGATTTTAGTGCAGAAATATTTCAGAGAGAAATATACGTCTTTAAAGTGATATCAAACTTCAATTGACATTCACAAGTCAGTAACAGTATGGATTGTGTTATAATAAATGGCTCTTATTAATCAATTGACTAATTTGAATAAAGAATAAATGGACGGAATATTATAATGGAAATGGATATAGCTTATAGCAATGAGAACAGGTGAACAGCAATGAAATTTCAAGAAGAATTCTTGACAAATACAGCGGGTGTAAATTTGCTACACCCTCAACAGACACTGATCAAACATTTGAAAGTACGACTGAACTTTGGTGTGTCTGGAAAACGAAAATTTGAATGTTAAATATACCTCATGCATGATGTAACTAGTGAAGTAATTATGATGAGCGCCTCAAAGCATTGTTTTTCTTCGCCATTTTCATCCTTCAAAGTTGGAAGCATTTCTATAACACTGACAATGTCCTTCGCCAATCTGTAAATAATATGGAATTAACAAAAAAAAAACACACATAGAATATTCAATCCTTTTCAACATCAACTGAGTGGAATTAACAAAATGAAATTGAAAACTCTACATATTCGAAAAATAAATATAACAATTTACATTGAATATTTTTGTGATAGTGGAAATTTCTACTAATTGAGGTGACTGTTTCATTGGGATTTTGAAATGTTTGCTTATTTTCTTGTCCTTAGAAAACTAGATTTTCTCTAGTGTTGATACACAGGAGTAACACTATTGTATAGGCTTTTAAAATTATCATTATTCAAGATTTGTGATAGTAGATCACTATTTTACTTCCAATGAGCAGCCAATAAAATGCTGACCTTTTTTGAACTTAATTTTTCAAGTTAAGAGATGATTGCATGGCTTTCATTAGTGTCGTGAGAATAGCCCAAGAGTACAAGAGGGACAAGTTCATTGAAAAAATCTTTTAACGTATCAAATGGAAATGGAGCGTCAAAGACTGACCTCTCAATTTTCTCATCAGGTGAAAGCATAGGTTGACTTCCAGAGAAAATGTTGATGTACAGTTGAAGAAAGTCGTAGAAGTAGCTTGGGAAGACTCGATTTTTTTCCTGCGCCAATAAAGCTTCAGCCGACTGTCTTTTGCTTGGTTCTCTTTGCATCATCCCTCTCAGAAGTTCCTAAACAACAATAATAAGAACTAAATGCTCTACATACATGAAAACATATTTTAAAATGACAGCGGTTCGAGATGGAATAAATAGGATACCAAGCTGAGCCAACATAACTACCATACTCGTGTTTATTCAACTAAAATTCTTACATCAATCGCTCTTCTTCTTTTTTCCTCATATTTCTCTCCTCTTCTACCGTCTATTTTAATATGATTTTCTTCCAATTCTTGAAGATTTCTTTTTTATTTAAACTATCTAGTTTGATGAATCATACTTGCTCTAAATATTTTCCTTGTAGGTTTTGTGATTGATATTCATTATAGTGCTTGAAGGAGTTGAAATCCATGAAAAACCTCAATGCAACAAGCTTCGATTTGACAATAAAGCTGAGTCCTGGTAGTAAACCTGAGTCCTGAGCTCGCAAGCAGCAATGCGCATCATTTCTCCACTCAATTTATAATTTAGTTTCATGATGAATATCATTCATTCATTCATTCATTATTTTACAAAGGCGACTTCCTAGAAGTATTTTAAGCCTAGGTGATGATGATGGGATGAATGATAATACAATGAAGGTAGAGTTATGAATGAATAAAGATGATGGGTTATGTCTTCCACTTGAATTGATTTGAGTCCACTTTTCAGTCCAGAAATAAAAAAATGAAATAAAAACACAATAAGTTGTCTTTTTATTTTCACAAAATCCAGGGTTTCCATGATCAAGGCATCATTATCGAGAACCTGGGTTAAGTAAAAATAAAACCCTCTAGTGAAAAATGCCAATTGGTGTGTAATAATTTCATTATGGAAAAAAATCTACAACATATTTGACTGCAGTATTAGCATAATAATTACTCTACTTATACATTCATGTAGACTAGTCAAGTCGTATCTGAAATACGATTAAGTCAGGGCGTCTAGTTCCCTATCAATAATGTACACAGGATCAATTTCAACCCTTGGAATGCATTAAGGAGAAAATAAGGTGCTCACCCTAATTCCTTCATCCTCTACTTTTTCGAGATGTTTATCAACACTGTACTCCTGACTTCTATACGCGAGAAGCTGGGAGAAATCAAATGGTGGATGTCCATCAGAGAAAAGTTCTGCAAGAGCGCATCTGAAAATAGAGAAAAATTCAACATATAAATAAAGAAAAATGTAAAAATAGAGTTTTATACTATGCTTAACAAGATCATGAATACGTTACATTAATTTAATAAACATAACACACTATTCATTAGGACATAATTTTAAGGAGACAACAAACAACGTACTTACAAACAAAAACAGTAGTACTTAACAATAGTTTTAAATGATTGAAATGAGCAAGTTCGAAAAATTCAATACTATAAATTACGTGATTTTACTTTTCTATATTGATTCTATGAAATTCAATAAAAGAGTTGAATATAATCAACACATTTTTTCAAGTGTGAAAACTCACGGTCTTCAGGACAAAAAGTGAGTTTATTTAATTCATTATAGTCGTGAAAATAGTAGTCGTATTTTCTTAGTAGTATTATTAGTAGTGGTGAGAGAATAGTTCTAGATTTATTTGATTCTTCTTTCCACTTGTGATATTATTTTTTGTATGGATAAAATTATACAAGCCATGTTATTTAAGAATATTATAATGGTTTGTGTCTTCTATAGTATGGATAGTGGAAGCTTCAACTCAATATTATTTCCGAATAAAGTTTAGAATAGACTAGTTTTTAAAGTAGTTTAGTAGTAGACTAGACCTAGTTTGGTCCTGTTAAACAGCTTTGCCAGTTCGTTAGATAGCATTTGCTAGAGATGGCAGTAATATTGTGGAGTAGGAGGAAGAGCGGTTATATGTCTACAAGTATAAAACTATTTTCTAAAGGATGAACATAATATATTACCCAGCAGAGAATATGTCCATGGCTGGAGTCAGATCTCCTTTCTTCACGTCTTCATCAGATAAAAGGAGTTGGCTGCCTGTATTTGATGGCAAACTTTTGACAAACCTGGAAATAATAATAATATGCAGTACAGAAAACCACAATTCAGTGATTATTCCAATCAGCAGAATTTGAACAAAATTTAATATGCTTTACTATAAAAAACTTAATATGATATTAAGCAGAATTTGAACAAAATTTGATATGCTTCACCTTAGAAAAAACTCAATAAGGGGATTGTATGTAGCATTTTCAAAGTAGGGAGAAGTGAAAGGCCCATTGATAAAGGCATAAACTTGCAATAAATATTAGTGGAAGAAGAATAAGGTAGGCCGATTCAAAAAGTAACCTTCTAAACAAAATGAATACTTGCACATGAAAACTGATAACATGAACAGTTTTCTAATTATAGTTACTAATATTATACGTAGTAATTATCTAATACTATTTCTAATTGACTCAATTAAAAATATCTAACACGGTATTTACAAAAAGCGTTCAAAATTTACAAATTTATTAATTGGGAGAAAAATCTAGTGGAAAGGGGAATGAAAGTGTAAAAAGTTTAATTTGAAAATATATTCACATATCATAATATCATAATCGCACTTCAAAAAAATATTTATGGAGTATCGAATGAATTGATAACAAAGTTCATAGCATGCACAGTTGATAAACTTGAGGTTCAATGTGAAGTAAATATAACTATATTAGTAAGAACATAATTTTGGTCAATATAACTGCATATAATGATGTATGAGTCTTCAGTAAATGTCGATTCTGATTATGGTTCAGCTCTTAACTATTGACATTGATCAACACTGTAAAAAACAATAATAGAGAATCTCCTGTTTACCTTTCAGGAGCAATGTAGCAAGTCCTTCTCCTTGATGTGTCGAAGTAATACGAAAAGTCAGACGGATTATCTTCGGGTAGATAGACAGGTTTGTAAGACGCAAAATCGGAAAGCATAACCCAATGCCAAGATGTGACTAGAATGTTCTCCAGTTTTATATCTCCATGACAAATCTGAAAAATTCAGATGTTCATGAATGCAATGAAATTTTTATAAGCAGTCCGTAATGGAGTGAATCCAGAATACCTTCACAAATGTTTGTGCTCCAATATTTCTTTTAATTAAAAAGATTGCTTATTGATCTCCATTCACTTGTTTAAATGAAACATACTGAGAAATCTTATCAGAGCATTACTCTTCAATACAGGGAAGCATTCTACATGCTAATTCCAACTTAATAAAACTTCTAATTTGACTGGAAAATGTATAAATTTCAATGATATATTCTAGTATTCCAACAGATTTGGTGTAGTAAGTTCTATACTGTTTTGCTCTGCTGATGGCAATGAATTGTATGTAGGTTTCATCACTGTCATAGAAAATCCTCTACATGGTATTCACATTCCTAATTTATTGCATGTGAGTATTAATGGAGCTCTGAATGCCAATCATTGATTCTAGGTTCTAGTGGATTGCTTGATTTAGATTCATTTCTTGAAATATTACCAAAACCTATAGTGAGATCCACGCTATAATGGCAGTATTTGATTAACAATGGTGTTGCTGTACTTATCTATCATTCGACAAAGCAAATAGCACTATCCTTTTCTAGCTCCGCAACGTTGCAAGATCGTTTTACAACAATGTAGAAATATATTAACAACATATTCAATCTCTATTATGAAAATTTATAATTGAATCATTGAGAAAAATATTTTCTTGGTGCATAAAATACAATTTATTATTCTTAACCAGAATGAACAGTTAATATTAAGTCAGCTATACCGGTATCAGCAATCTTCTATAGAAGGCAGTGGCAAGGTAGAGAATCGGCAACTCTGTTCTCCTATCTCTATCCACTGCCATTATAACGAAGACCTCACTACAATAAGAAAAATCGTTCTTTCAACACAGTGCGCTCTCATCTATTTCTAGAATGAAGAAAAATGTATGTTGACTAAGTTCAATTTTTATTTTGAAAAATCACCAAGGGAAATAAAAAAGGCATAACTGTAAAAGTGGGTTTCTACATCACCACTGTTAATAGCCAATAAGTAAAAGTAAGTTATTATCATACGACAGTACCCTATTTGGGAAGAGATATTTTATTAATGAGGTGTGTTATTATAATAAACAACTCCTGTATCAATAAACAAAGTTACAGCTTTACGGTTATTATACACTAGCCGTCAGGCTCGCTTCGCTCGCCATATCCGTCTAGCCAGGGGGCTCCGCCCCCTGGACCCCCGACTGGATTCGTCCAAGAATGAGATCAGCAGGCTCGCTTCGCTCGCCTGCATTTTTCATTTGAGCATTTTTATCATATGTTAGGACGATCCAGTCGGGGATCCAGTCTAAACGTCTGGCTAAACGGATATGGCAAGCGAAGCGAGTCTGACGGCTAGTAATATAATATTCCCAGGAATAGCTCTGATTGAAGTAGCAGTGCCCAATCAATTTTTCCGCGATAAATGCATTTCAATCTTCAACTTGGTGCCAACCTAACAAAGTCAACTCAACTTAATGCCAACCTGACAAAATTATTAATTTAGTTACCAGTTAACAACTGTTTCGAAGAGGTACTCTCTCTAGATTATAGTTCTATATTAACATAATTATTATGGTATGGACATTTCAATTATAATTAAGAGATTGGAATAAGAAGAATATACATGCTAAAAGACGAACTTTAAACCCTTAAAAACCATCCTTAGAGTTAAAATATTGCTTAAAGATTTCTTAGTGCGCCTCTAAAGGGCCAACTGAACATACCTACCAAATTTGAACGTTTTTGGTCGGGTAGATTTCTAGTTCTGCGAGTGAGTGAGTGAGTGAGTCAGTCAGTCAGTGAGAGCCATTTCGCTTTTATATTACTATATACATTTGCCTTATAGTACAATATAAACAAGCCAATAAGTTACAGTAAGTAGCCTAATGATATGGAAGTATCTCCCTCTTTTGTAAGATAGATTTTATTAATGAATTGTGTAATTTTAGTAACAACTAATGTACCAATAAACAACGTAACTAGTAACAGTATTTTAACAATTTTACGGTGATTATGCATTTATCTTATACAGTAGTATAATATGAATTTGAAAAATAATAGACGTACGCCATATTTGTGCGCCTGGTGTAAGCCAAAAAGCAATTGAAATGCGATCCATTTCTTCTCAAGAGGCAACAGAAACGGCCGCGTTGAGATACGATCATAGAGACTGTATTTGATGTACTCTCGTAGCAGATACCCAGCTTTTTCAGTCAACTGGAACATAAGTTGAAATTTTACCAGATAAATTTCAAAGACTTAGATACATTAAAAATGATAATGATGAAATACTCGAGACGTGAGTGTACTAGATACAAAGTACACATTAATAGTCTAAATTATTTTTAAATGTGGCATATTAGGGGGGGAGATACATTTGGGCTATTCAATTTCACCGTTAAACTGCAATAAAATTGTATATATAAAATTATATTGCATGAAAATAAAGAATCTATGAGACTAAATCTTATTGTCCTGATTATTTTTAATATAAAGAACCAATGCTTTTTAGTAATGTTTCATCAAGTGAGTGAAATAAATTAGAATAATTATTAAATTGAAAATTAGTAGATTTCTCGTTTTTCTTGGTCAGCTAATTGTTTCTCAATAGCCACCAAAAGCCTAAACAATAGGCGAATTCCGGAAACAGACTTGACTTCAGAATGTTTTTAAGCCTTGTATTGCATTAGGACACCAGCATATCTCGGCTACCAGCATGTCGCCAAGTGTCCGAGCAAATAGTAGGGCATTTGTTCTCATTTAGCTCATTACACTGGTGCCACCAACCCGGCCACTAGGCTTTGGCAGCCGGCTAGTGTCTCAAACTGGTCGCCAGCCTGGCCACCAATCCTCGCGTCTCACTGGTGTCTCAGCGTGCCTAACACACAGGGCCCGTTCTGTGTACATGGAATGTGGTAAATTGTCCGATTCACAATTTACCAGGTAAAAAGTTCCGCGTTCCATGGGAAGAGTTTTGGCAGATTCTGTTGCTCTGTTGTACCAGAAACCAGTTCCAGTTCCAAATTCCTGCCCCACAGTCGAAGCGTGGTAAATTGTCCGGCCTGGTACAATAAACAAAGTTACAGCTTTACGGTTATTATACACTAGCCGTCAGGCTCGCTTCGCTCGCCATATCCGTCTAGCCAGGGGGCTCCGCCCCCTGGACCCCCGACTGGATTCGTCCAAGAATGAGATCAGCAGGCTCGCTTCGCTCGCCTGCATTTTTCATTTGAGCATTTTTATCATATGTTAGGACGATCCAGTCGGGGATCCAGTCTAAACGTCTGGCTAAACGGATATGGCAAGCGAAGCGAGTCTGACGGCTAGTAATATAATATTCCCAGGAATAGCTCTGATTGAAGTAGCAGTGCCCAATCAATTTTTCCGCGATAAATGCATTTCAATCTTCAACTTGGTGCCAACCTAACAAAGTCAACTCAACTTAATGCCAACCTGACAAAATTATTAATTTAGTTACCAGTTAACAACTGTTTCGAAGAGGTACTCTCTCTAGATTATAGTTCTATATTAACATAATTATTATGGTATGGACATTTCAATTATAATTAAGAGATTGGAATAAGAAGAATATACATGCTAAAAGACGAACTTTAAACCCTTAAAAACCATCCTTAGAGTTAAAATATTGCTTAAAGATTTCTTAGTGCGCCTCTAAAGGGCCAACTGAACATACCTACCAAATTTGAACGTTTTTGGTCGGGTAGATTTCTAGTTCTGCGAGTGAGTGAGTGAGTGAGTCAGTCAGTCAGTGAGAGCCATTTCGCTTTTATATTACTATATACATTTGTCTTATAGTACAATATAAACAAGCCAATAAGTTACAGTAAGTAGCCTAATGATATGGAAGTATCTCCCTCTTTTGTAAGATAGATTTTATTAATGAATTGTGTAATTTTAGTAACAACTAATGTACCAATAAACAACGTAACTAGTAACAGTATTTTAACAATTTTACGGTGATTATGCATTTATCTTATACAGTAGTATAATATGAATTTGAAAAATAATAGACGTACGCCATATTTGTGCGCCTGGTGTAAGCCAAAAAGCAATTGAAATGCGATCCATTTCTTCTCAAGAGGCAACAGAAACGGCCGCGTTGAGATACGATCATAGAGACTGTATTTGATGTACTCTCGTAGCAGATACCCAGCTTTTTCAGTCAACTGGAACATAAGTTGAAATTTTACCAGATAAATTTCAAAGACTTAGATACATTAAAAATGATAATGATGAAATACTCGAGACGTGAGTGTACTAGATACAAAGTACACATTAATAGTCTAAATTATTTTTAAATGTGGCATATTAGGGGGGGAGATACATTTGGGCTATTCAATTTCACCGTTAAACTGCAATAAAATTGTATATATAAAATTATATTGCATGAAAATAAAGAATCTATGTGACTAAATCTTATTGTCCTGATTATTTTTAATATAAAGAACCAATGCTTTTTAGTAATGTTTCATCAAGTGAGTGAAATAAATTAGAATAATTATTAAATTGAAAATTAGTAGATTTCTCGTTTTTCTTGGTCAGCTGATTGTTTCTCAATATCCACCAAAAGCCTAAACAATAGGCGAATTCCGGAAACAGACTTGACTTCAGAATGTTTTTAAGCCTTGTATTGCATTAGGACACCAGCATATCTCGGCTACCAGCATGTCGCCAAGTGTCCGAGCAAGTAGTAGAGCATTAGTTCTCATTTAGCTCATTACACTGGTGCCACCAACCCGGCCACTAGGCTTTGGCAGCCGGCTAGTGTCTCAAACTGGTCGCCAGCCTGGCCACCAATCCTCGCGTCTCACTGGTGTCTCAGCGTGCCTAACACACAGGGCCCGTTCTGTGTACATGGAATGTGGTAAATTGTCCGATTCACAATTTACCAGGTAAAAAGTTCCGCGTTCCATGGGAAGAGTTTTGGCAGATTCTGTTGTTCTGTTGTACCAGAAACCAGTTCCAGTTCCAAATTCCTGCCCCACAGTCGAAGCGTGGTAAATTGTCCGGCCTGGTACAGTTCCAACTATCTAAGCTCTCATTGGTGGATTATTGTAGTCTGCTTGCTTCTCTGCGCATGCGCTGATAGTTTGTTTACAATAGCATAGCCACAGAATACATAACCAACAATATGATGTTTGATAACCATTCATTAAATGAATTTTTCTCTATAGAAAATTTGAGAGTAATGGAATAAAAGAAATGCACACTTTTATAGACGGTAAGTTTGTAAAACAGCCTTTCTTTCTTCATTCACGCAGCTAGTAACGACACATTTTGGTGTAAATCAACTTTATAAGTGCGCGTTAAAAGCTTGAACCAACGATTTTGAAATGGCGTTCCATGGGAACATTTTGCACTAGTCACGTGATGGAACAATTTACGATTGGAACTGGAACAATTTACTGTACACAGAATGTACACATTCTCTTGCAACCCAGGTTGTACTGGCCTGATCAAGTATGAGCCTTAAGAGGCCTACAGACGAACAACTTGGTTGGTCCAAGTTATAAATCTCTCACTCTTTCTTCTTCATCTAAAACTAGCAGGTAACCCGTGCTCCGCAAGGGTCTAATTAGAATGTTAAAAAACTGAACCTACTGAGATCTTGTTAAATTTAAAATAGACCTATAACCATTCTCGGTAAATTGAGAATCTATATGCAAAATTTCAAGTTAATCAGTCAAGTAGTTCAGACGTGATGATGCGTCATTCGAGAATTTCCTAAACGGTACGTGTATAAGCCAGTTCTTTCCTTTATTATAATACAGATGATGATATGAGCCAATGTCATTGAACAGAATACCTTTCACAAGCAATTATTTCTGAAGAAGTTGTCTATAATCTCTTAATTTGATATTAATTTTTGGTCATTTTGTTTCAGATACCAAAAATCGAATTTGATTGGGTGACTGACTCAGAAGAGTTTGGAAGAAGATGGAATTTCCCAAACTGCATGGGAGCAATCGATGGAAATTGGAAAGCCTGCAAACTCAGGCTCATACTACTTAAATTATAAAAAAAGTTCAGCATAGTCTTATTAGCATTGGTTGATGCCAACTATGAGTTTTTGGTAGCTGAAGCTGGAGCTATAATGGTCGTGTATCAGATGGAGAAGTGCTATGTAATAACTCTTTTTTATGACAGGTTCAAAAATGAAAAGCTAAGAATTCCATACTCTGGCTATCTTCATGATGATTATCCTGAAAAAATGCCTTTCGTCATTTTGGGAGATGACGCATTACCTTTGCAAAAAAACATTATGAAAACCTAGTGGCGAAGAACTATCAAACGATAAAGTAATATTCAATTGAATACTTTTACGAACAAGTTAAAAATACCTTCGGCATAATGGCTTCTAGATCTCATGTACTTTCAAATGTTATTCATTTGTGCCCAGAGAAAGCAGCTACAATTACACCTATCACTTGCTATTCAGACAATTTTTTTAAAAGGAATAATTCATTTGTATACTTGCGAGGGAGTGTTGATGTTGAAAAGACGAATAATTCATTCAGCCCCATGGAGGGGGCAGCAGCTTTGAAATTGTAATTAAAATTTTATGAAATTCAACCTGCTGTGTCAAAAAACTCAACTACAAATGCAAAAGATATACGAGAAAAAATTACTACTAACTTCAATGGAGTAGGAGCAGCACCCTGGCAATATCGAAGTACAATCAATAATAGGCCTAACACACTCACGTTTCTTTGTAACAATATCCTGATTAAAAAATTACATGAAAATTAATGAGTCACATTTAAGTTTATGTTCATTATCATGGTGCACATTATTTGAACTTTGTTCTCTCAAGCATGTTTATCCATGACTGTCTTTCAGTGCATTTGTTAGTCATAGAAATGGAGTGTGTGCAATACAAATAAAAGTTTGTTAAAAACCCTGCCAGATATGCAAGAGTGTATAGGCAATTTATTTTAGGTTGAAGATCCTTGAGATGAATGATTTGAAACTAATTTTGAGAAATTCACAGAAACTACCTAGTTCATTTGTTATGTCCATTAAAACTCGAGTCTGGTATAGAGTTAATTAATTTTTGTGAAATTTACAACAATATTTGTTTACACTCATTCACCTTAGTATGGAAAAATAGTGTATGTAATGACTGTGTTTAGACTTTTAAACCACTTGTAAGAAACCTTAATAAACTTGCTTTGCTCATATACTCGTATTTTAACCTTGTATCTCACCAGTGTTTTAAAGGCTTTCATAATGAAACTATTGCAAAAAACCATTCTCATTCATAATTGGGAAAAAAAAGTTTAAATCGAAAAATTTACTCATTACAAAAAAATCTATTTGGAAAATGAAAAATGATGTTTTTAAACTTTTATTAATATTTATTATTCATCATTATAGTAAAAAAATAGGTACAGTAAGTTTAAATAAAAGAATCCAATTGAAAATGGAAAAATTATGTATGAATATTGGAAAAACTTATTAAAGAGTAGCTACCATCTGACAGTAACTGTAATTTATTAGTATACATGTATCTTCCGTCATGTCCCTCACTCTCTCTCTCTCTCTCTCCAAAGGCGCTACAGCCCAAATCGGGCTCTGGCCTCAACCAAAATACGCCTCCATCCATCTCTATCTAACGCCGCTCTCTTCCATCCCCTTAATTGTAACATTTCATTAGCATCCTTCTGCACTCTATCCTCCCATCGCTCCCTTGGTCTCCCTACAGGTCGTCTTCCTCCAGGCTGACCAACTAACACTTTCCTTGGCACTCGTGTTTCAGGCATTCTTTGCACATGCCCTGCCCATCAGAGGCGCATCAATTTTATGTGGACCGATAATTGGGGCTCTGCATAAAGCTCTTTCAATTCAGCATTCGTACGTATGCGCCATTGTCCATCCTCGCAAACCGGTCCATAGATTCTTCTCAGAATTTTTCTCTCAAACACATCCAAGATACCCGCTGTTCTGGCTGTGATAGTCCGTTATGTCCAGTTATAATAATTACAGTCAGATCTTGTAAGTTATTGGGAGGAGGATCTGAATGACTAAATAGTGTACTAGAACTTGAAGTCTGCATGGAAGTGGCTCGTGAAGAACTAGAATTTGTTGAACCTTCAGAGGTATTTGCATTTGTGAAATCTTCAATAGTCTTTTTGGCAAATATTTTCTGAGCTTCAGAAAATTTTTTAAATGAAGTAGCCCAGCTATCAGCAAAAACAGTTGCCTCATCTCTCTTTCTCATTTGCTCACAGCTTGTTTGAGTAGATCATTCCTCTATGATAAATGATCTCCTACTTTTATTTTCTGTGGAATAGTAGGAGAAGCAGCAGGTACCTGTTCAATACATTCTTCTTCTACTTGTTTTTCTTCTTCCTAGACATCAACAGTCGAGACTCCAGAAAACCTACTGGTAACGTAAAAATTCTAATGGGTCAAAATACCATAAAGTCGGCACATACTCGTCTTCAGCCCCACGACCAGACTTTAGGCTTTGTTCTACTTTTTTCAACTCCCTGCGATAACACGATTTTATGTTCTCAACTCTTCTCTTCAAAGTGTTAATATTTTTATTCTGTTCAATTTGGTAAGCCCACGACCAGCCTTTAAACTTTGTTCTACTTTTTACAATTCCCTGCGATAACACGTTTTTATGTTCACAACTCTTTTCTTCAAACTGTCAATATTTCAATTTCCAAAGCTCAGGCAGTTCCTTTAAATTTTCAAAAAACTCTGTCTGCATTGGAATCGTCATATTTCACTTTGAGGAATTCGAATTTCAAAGCAACAAATTATCTTTACAAGCTTCAATAGAAATATATCTATTCTACACTAGAAAATATAACTGAATTATCACACTGTAAATTTAATATTCACATGAAAAGCGATCACACTTTGACAATAAAACGACAAACATGAAACTGAGTACTGCGATACTATTCAAATACTGAGGTCGTGAACTGTGTCAACTTCCCCACAGATGCTTCAACATGGTTGCCAAAATGAGACTCTGCTCGCAGAAAATCAAAACTATTTGATCTCACAACAACCGGCTGCTACAACTGCCAACCTGTCCACAGACGAACAACATTTCCTCCAACACGGCAAGTTGACAACTAGGTTAGCAACCAAGTTGTTCGTCTGTAGCCCGCTTTAAGTCTGATATACTGTTATACCATTTTCGGTTACAAAAGACTGTTCGATTAATTGATTTACAATAAAATGTTCATACCACTGTTTTCTGGAAGGGAAGGCAGTTGATAGCAGGCCCCAACTTGGCCCTGATCTCCTCAACCCGCTTCCTGTTGGCGTCAGTTGGTAGCGACGGATCGTGTATGGCAAACACCTTCACTACAATCAGACCTTCCTGGCTTTTGGCTCGAGCTACTTTCAAGAATCTTGTACTGCCAAGACTAGAACAAAAACAGATCAAATGTATTTGAAAAATTGTATAGAAAATTCGTTAATGTTAATTTTGAAATCAATTTTGTTTACATACAGAACAACACACCACATCCATAATCGGCTACAATTAATTTTGTAGAACAAATGTTGTTGTGAAATGTGGAACCAATCCACTATACAATTGCAATGAATTGATTATAATATAAGCGATTTCACTACATTGAGTAGTTTGAATTCATGGTTTCAAGTTGAAACAAACACATATATCTATCTCTTTAAAAAATATGATGAATATTTGATTTGGATGCAGGCCATCCACTTAATCAGTGCAGCTTGAGGTGTCTTAAAATCAACAAGAAGCCATGTTCCTGTGATTTATAGTTTTTAATATAGATAGCCTAGTGAAATAGAAAATATGATTATTTTATTGAATACATATTCACATTGTGGAACTTCTCCATAATTGAAAAACACCTATTCTATTGCCAATTCACTTTATTAATCAAATTTACAGAATTGCAATTTCGAAATAAATTTGATTGATAATGTAGATTTTCAATGAAAACTGTGTTTTTCAATAATAAATATATCTCAAAACCTATTGATTTATTGCTTAGAGCATTGCGTACACCTGTGAAATCATGTGCGTAACACAAGACGACCGTTAATTTCAACCATATAACCACGGCTTAGAAATTGTCCAGCTACCGTCACGTCCACACTGTGATAAGTTATGTAGGTTAGAAATGTTTTTTAGAGTCGATTGAACAATTTGACTTACTTGATATCAAAATGTACATCGGGAAGCTCGGTTAGGTAGTGCTCCACTGGGAATATTTGAGAAGGAGCAATTCCAATCAGCGTGTTTCCCATGTTTCTTATTCGGTGTTACAGTAAATTCTGAAAATATAAGATAATCAAAATCATGGTAATTTGTTGAGAAAAAGGAGTAAATATTATAAATTATTTTAGTGTTTGTAATCAAGTTTTACATTTGACCCAATCGATCCAGCAAGTGTTAATAATGGATGGAGATTACTGAACTACTGAGCCTACCAACGAATGTTCTGCATGATGGAAAAGTGGAAGATGTTTAGGTATGTAAGTATTATAACATTTTGCTCAGATTAAGAAATTGCTATTTACAAAAGGCATTTAAAGAAATTTAAGTACATCGTAAACTGAAGTTTTTTGACAGATTTTTATTGGTCAAGATCTAATAGAAGACTTTCAAACTTGCAAATCCAAGAAGTCTAGTCTAACTTTCAAATATAGGAACATAAATGTGTGTGTAAATATACACACATAATAGAATTATCAGACTCAAGTAAGCAATATTTTGGACGTTGGTGAACAAATAATTATTGTTCTAATTCCCATGATAGAATTAGTAATATAAGATGATAGAAATTATAAAAATTAATTCACTATTATGTAAAATTCTACACCAAAACATCTTTGACAACTTACTATTTTGTACTTGGAAATAATAAAAAATAGATTCAGCTCTATAGATACTACATTCTCAGTCAGAAATATATGTGAATTATAACTTTTATAACAATAATATTACACTTTGGTTGAATTAATAAACAAAATACTCTAAATAATTCATAAAGCAATTGAGTTCCACTTGATTATTTCACGGTTATGTTCAATTTGACGAAGTCCATTTCTAATCAGCTGTTGATTTGTTATTGTGGTGGTTAAGGAGATATACACCAAATTTAGCATTGTAGTGTGCATGCGCAGTTAACATTTTGTCATGGTTTGGGAACGTGGCAGCCAAACTCCCCGACAGCTAAGCTTCTCGTCACCTGAGCTCCTTTTAAACTACTTTCGAGGGGATTGGTTGACGACGTCAGCTGAGCTCCTGAGAGAGGAGCCAAGCTGACGGGGAGCTTAGTTGACGTAAGCGTGTGAGGAGCTTGGTTGTCGTCTACGTCCCCGACAACCAGTCCCCTCTTAACCAGTAGGTTTGATTTAATCAATCAATAATGTTATTCAATTCAATACAATTTACATGAAAGAAATATTTCGTGGACAGAAGTTTATTGAATTCTGTTCAGCTTTCAACATATTTAGTGGCATCAATATTTATATTGGTATAACATATATTGATATAATTCGTCCAGAGCACAAGGCTTGCATGGCCCTTAGGCCGCTCCTGTATGTACTTACATATATTATATACATACATACATACATACAGAAGAGGTTGGCAGAGCATCTGCGGTCTTCAACTTCATGGTTCCTGGCAAATAGTTTCCAGCTAAATGAGAGCAAGACACAAAACATTGTCTGCAGTTTGTTGTGAAATCTGCCTTATGGTCAGGAACATGTGAAGCTGCTGGGCTTTATGCTGGATTCAAAACTCAGCTGGGCCAGCCACATTCAGAAAGTGACCAAGAGACTGTCCCGAATCTGTTTCCCTTTGCTCAAGCTGAGGGGACATGTGACGGAGGTATATCTGGTCATGGTGTATCATGCACTTTTCCACTGCCATATCTCCTAAGGTTTACTCAAGTGGGGTCACTCAGCCAAGGTTGTGGACATACTAAAGCTGCAAAAACGGGCCACCAGGATCATTACTGGAAGCAAACATCTTGCTCATTGCAAGCCCATTTTTGCTAGGCTGGGTATTCTAATTGTAATCAACCACTTCCTCCTTCTCTGTTTCATGTACCCACGTCAAGGGAAGAATCAACAAAAATTGTTGACTCGGACTGCATGTCCATCACCACAACACTAGGCATCAAGAGCTGTTTGACATCCCCAGGATGTGCCTCCATAGAGATTGTGGGTATGCTATAGGAGTTCAGCGCTATGCTACTTCAACAGAGGCTGCCTGCAGGGGTTAGGAAGTTGGACCTCAGCGTGTTTGAGAGAGTTGTGACCAGTTTCCTGAGAACCAGGGCTTTTTACAATGTCCAGGTGGCATGAATATCTGCCTACTTAATATCAGATCACTTAGAAACAAGCTTGGTCAATTGGAGGCTGTCCTTAACTCGAAACCTGCTTAAAACGGGGTTACTTAGGCCACTTTTAAAATTCAAACACCTGGTGAATCTAGACCAATCAATTTACAGATTTGAAACTTAGTGCAAAACTTGGGTCTGTATCTTGACTTATTGTTTCATGTAATAAAAAATGTATTTGAACAATTTTTCAAATGAAAAAATATAAAAAACATGGTGGTCTAAGTTTCCCCCTGGAATGGGGTAACAAAAACCAGGTATGTTAAATGAATGTTTGGCTTAAGTTGAATACTCCTGGGGTAACTAATTCCATACACTAGACTAAGAGAAACAATATTCATGTTTAAAAAACTGAATTTAATGGAGAAAATTAATACAATTCTTATTTTTAAGATTAAATGAGTGAATGAATGAGATTTTGGCTCAAGTTTAACACTTCTGGAGCAACAAAATCCATACACTAGACTAAAAGAAACAAAATTCATGTTTTATATGAGAAAAATAATAGTTTGAAGAATTATTTACATTTTCTAGATCACCATAAATGATCATTTCAACTCATACAAAAAAAGCCAGTTTTTCTTGTGGCTTTTGTTACCCCGTAGACAGACCAGCTGAGAAAAGAGAAGCATCAGGAAAAAAATAACCTTAAAATTGGAGAACTAACTGATGCATCATCTAGACAGACAATTGAGGTTATGTTTCGAAATCTAAACTTGAAAGAGAACAGACTGGGATGGACAAATAAAGTTATGATGGGTCTAAAATTTGGTACAAATTTCCTCCAAATGATAAAATTTTTTAATGCTTATCTTCAAATCTCAGTATTTTTTTTTTGAATCAGCTTAAAGTTTGTACAGTTTCCAACTCATAGATCTATAAACATCCAGGATTTCTGAAATCAGTGTTACCAACATGGGCTCTTGAAATTTACCTTGCAAAATGGCTTTTGTTACCCTGTAGGCTTAAGTAACCCCGTTTTACGTTTGTCTAAATGAGCATTGGCTCTGTAAAGAAGAAGTTGACTATTATGTGTCTGAAAGTTTTGAGCTAGCCAATTTTTATGCAAGGCAATCTCCATATGGTGGTTCATCTATATTTGTGGAAATAGGAATACCATTTAAATGTATTGACATCTCAAAATTTTGGCTAGATAGTATTTGCAAGGCATTGGCTGTTAGATTGTCTCAGTCCAACCTTGTTATCCTGTGCATTTATCGTTCATCGGAATCAAATTTTAAAGCTTTCGTAGAAAAACTAGAGAATCTTCTTGGGCATCACAATGGAAAACATCTCAAAAATAATGATTGACTTGCTGTAGCTGGTGACCTGAATGTGAATCTTTTAGATGATGAAATTAAAGAGGTTCTGGGTGTGTTAAGATCATTTCAATCTCTAAAGTACAAACAAAAGTCCAACCCGCTTTAATGCATGTCTGGACAGCATCCACACGAACATTTCCTCTGGCTCTCAACAGGTGTCCTTACTGCAGCAAGATATTATTTTCCTACAGCTACCTCAGAAAGTTGCTGTTCCTGTAGGCCTACTGATTGCAATACCCAAAGATTCACTTTTCCGCTCTAGTACGGGAAAATTTTTTTCGCCACACTTGGATGTAATGAGCTGGTTTACGTGCGTCATATGGAGGCCGAAAGTGATTGTTTTCCGACCAGGCCGGTAAAACTTTACAGCCCTAGGGCTGTAAAATGACCTTGAATAACAGCTGATCGTGTCCGATCTCACAAAAATCATAGAGAGATAATCTCATAATGACTGTAATAATCTATATAATTATGTATCGTGAATCGCGGTATTATGTCTATAATAATATATTTTATAGCCCTAGGTGCGAAATATACTATTCTGCACTCCAGATTGTCCAACTTAATATCAATGTTGAGAAACGTTTGTAAAGTAGCCAAAAGTCTATATGCTCTTGAAATCATGTTGGCAACAGTGACAATCACTCGCTTTGACAATTTGCTTTTAGGTTATGGTTATACCGGTAGATATTATAGCAATAATCAATCAAAAAGTATCATTTCAAAATTCATCTTTGCATTTATAAAATAT
Source organism: Nilaparvata lugens (assembly GCF_014356525.2). NCBI lineage: Eukaryota > Metazoa > Arthropoda > Insecta > Hemiptera > Delphacidae > Nilaparvata > Nilaparvata lugens. The sequence goes on from NC_052504.1 coordinate 32,234,310, forward strand.
ACGGTAATAGAATAAAATAATAATTTACTATAATGAATTAAGAAGTTCTTCACACAACCACACATCCATTGATATTGAATAATATCTCTTCAACGTTATAAAATATATAGGGTAAGTTTTCCGTAGGCCTACACGGCTAAAATGCTATAATAACTTCTAAGCTGCACTTTAGTATATGGGCCGCGGAATCTAGCATTGAGACCTACCGTACATAGATCGATAGAGGAGATCAAGACGATATCAACCATGTATAACATTGTTGTCAATTTCCAAGGAATAGCTAAAAAAAACATGGCGAGAAGTTCAACATTTTTATATCAATTTTTGTTTTTTATAATTTTTTATGGCTACAATATGTTTTAAACTAGTGCAATCTTATGTAAAATTTGACGAGGAATCCAATGAAACTAATTTGAGGTTCCTAACTTTAGTAGTTTTTGAGATATTGCAAAAAATGTGCGAAAAAGTGCAAATTTTTTGTTTAAAAGAGGTGAACCTGTTTTCATGGTGATTGATAGGTATTTTAAACTATTGGATCTAGTAGAATGATAAATTCTAAAGAAAAAATGTCCAGTCACTTGATTGCCTGAACTCAAAATTGTTCGAGATATTTGGGCAAATAAAAATATTGCAACTCCATTTTTTGCTACCTAGGGAGAACTTAGGTTAGAAAAAGCTTAGGTTAGGAGTTTGGATCAGGAAAATATTAGGTTAGGGGAAACTTAGATTAGGAAAAGCTTAGATTAGGGAAAGGTTGAGGTAGGAGAAGCTAGGGTCAGGAAAAGCTTAGGTTAGGGAAATCTTAGTTTAGGAAAAGCTTAAATATTAGGAAAAAAGCTTAGATTAGGAAAAGCTCAGGTTGGGAAAAGCTTAGGTTGGGGGAGCTGGGTCTGAGAAAAGCTTAGGTCAGGGAAAGCTTGGGTTAGGAAAACTTGCATTAGAAATAGCTCAACTTAGGAAAAGCTTAGATTAGAAAAAAGCTAAGGTTAGGAAAAGCATAGGTTAGGAAAAAGCTAAGTTTGGGAAAAGCTTAGGTTAGGTAAAACTTAGGTTAGGGGAAGCTACTTTTGAGAAAGGCTTGGGTTAGGGGAAGCTTAGGTTAGGAAAAGCTTAGGTTGGGAAAAGTTTAACTTGGAAAAAGCTTAAGTTAGGTAAATCTTAGGTTAGGGAAAGTTTAGGTTAGGAAAAACTAGGTTTGGGAAAAGCTTAGATTGGGAAAAAGCTTAGGTTAGGAAAAGCTTAATTTGATTCAATTTTTTTCACAATCTTTTAAAGATTCTGAATTGCATTGAAAGCTGAATAAAATGTGTTCCTCAATATCGGTCTGCACTATGCCTATGCAAACATATTGAACTCTTCTGAAGCTAAAATACTACATTTTCTTGTATTTTTCCAAATATCTTAATGATCTATAAAATTTTCTGACCTCAAATCTATTTTAATGAATTCCCTGCAAAAATCCCAATGAGATTTAGCCAATTTAGTAGTTACTAAAAGTAGTAGAAAAAAATTAAATATGAGAATTAAAGAGTATTGAGTGTGCAATTTTTTTTATTCTCCCAAATATCTCGAACAATTTTGAGTTTAGGCTATCAAGTGACTGGTCATTTTTTCATTAAAATTTATGATTCTACTAAATCCAATAGTTTTAAATATCTATTAATCATCATGCAAAAAAAGTTGACCTTTTCTAAAGCAAAAAATTTGCACTTTTTTGCACATTTTTCGCAATATCTCAAAAACTACTGAAGTTACAAACCTGAAATTAGTTTCATTGGATTTTTCGTCAAATTTTACATAAGATTGCACTAGTTTAAAACATATTGTAGCCATGAAAAAATTATTAAAAATAAAAATTGATATAAAAATGTTGAACTTTCCGCCATGTTTTTTCAGCTAATCCTTGGAAATCGACAACAATGTCATACATGGTTGATCTCGTCTTGACCTCCTCTATCGATCTATGTAGGTCTCAATGCTAGATTCCGCGGCCCATATACTGAAGTGCCCCCAACTTCTATAATAATTTGTGTTACTAAAGTACCGTATTAAGTCATAAATAATAGAAAGTTCATCATCGTTAAGTATTCATATTTGAAAAACGAATGCGTAAGCTAGCCTTGTATTCATTCTTCTTAATAATATTATTAGTTATATAATAATAAAATTGTAGCCTACCTAATCGGTTGCCTTTTTCAGAAAGGAGTTTTTGATTTAAAGGTATAATATCCAATTGAAAAGTAATAGATTCCATTATTTAATAAAAAAATCGACATTTTATTGAATATTGTCATCAATTATTATTACAATTGAATAGCCTTCCGGGCGTAAATGATCTAGGCCTAACGCCTAATTTTAGTTGGAAATAATTTGAATGAAGTAAATGCTTTAATACCAGAATATTTGTTGAATATTTATAATAATATGAGATTCTCACACATTTTTGCTAATAAATTATAAGATTAACATAAAAAAGAAGAAAATTTATTTTTTTTCAAACAGCCAGTAGGCTATAACAGATTTGAAATTGGAGACAGTATGCTGATAGAATAAGATAGGCTTGTATAGTTTTTTGACGCTAGATAGAGCAGGCTGAGCACTTCTGCTCCATTGTTGTTTACTCGCACATTTTAAATGCTGTAGGTCTATATTTTCATCTTCCTTTGTTTGCAGAAGAATGATGAATATTAATGAAGAAGTTGGAGATAGTGGCAGTGACGAAGTAATTGGAACCCCCGAAGAACTGTCGGAGATAGCAAAAAGTGTTACTCTGAACTTACTGCCTGATAAGTCAAAAAAGAAGTATGAACATCGCTATCAATTGTTCTCAGTTTGAAGTGCAAAAGTAAAAATGTAAAAAAACTATCTGAAAGTGTTCTATTAGTCTACATTTCTGAACTGTCAAAAACAATGAAACCTCCAACACTATGGGGGATTTTTTCAGTGTTGAAGGCGACGATCCGAGCTAAGGATGATATAGACATTAGTCAGTATAAAAAAGTAATAGCTTTCATTAAAAAACAAAGTGTCGGTCATGAACCCAAAAAGTCAAAAACTCTTTCGAAATGTGAGATTGATGAATTTATTAGATCTGCGCTGGTCGATCAATATTTAGTGAAAAAATTGGCATTGCAGGTGCCTGTAGGCGCAATGAACTTGTTAATATGCATGTGGGGGACATCGAAGACCGGGGCTCAGTGTTAATTGTGAATGTGCCAGACACGAAAACACACAAAAATTGCTCATTCTCTGTAAAAGATGATGAATGTGACTATCTGAACATTTTCAGAAATTACCTTAAATTGAGGCCTGCAAATGTTTCCACAGATAGGCTATTCATAAGGTATAATAAAGGAATCTGCTCAAACCAGAATGTAGGAGTAAATTCAATTGCAAAAATTCCGTCGGAAGTTGCTGGTTTTTTGAAGTTGTCCGATCCGCACTGTTACACAGGCCATTGTTACAGGCGCACTTCGGCCACGCTCTTAGTGGAAGCAGGGGGTGACCTCCTTCAGTTAAAGCGCCACGGAGGCTGGAAAAGCTCGACTGTTGCTGAAGGATACATAGATAATTCGCTTAGGGGGAAAGTTGCAACTGGACAGTTAATTTTAGGACAATCATCCTCCACAATTTCAACGGAAACCAATCAGTTTCAAGAAGAAAACAGTAGAGGTTTTGCCACTGGTTCAGGTATCACAATAAGTAACTGTCAAAATTGCACTTTTAATATAACTCTTAATAATGAAAATAAATGTTATGAAGCGTAATACTGGTAGTTTATAATGAAATAGAATATTTGACTTGGTTTTTTTTCAAATGTTGCCTTACAGTACTTACATTGAACTTTGACACGAAACAGCTAATGAGAATATTATATAACTCTAGTCCATAAATTTGCTCTTGAAACTGCTGATTGGAATTACAACTACAACAGTATTACAGTTTTTTAAATTCAGATTTTACTATTAGGCCTACGTTATAAAAACTATAAAGAACGTTATAATCCCTGGACTATTGAATTATAATTTGAGATGACAATTTTTTTGAGCATAATTAATTATAGAGAATTAGTGATAGTTTGATGACACAGGAACTTCTCAAGTAATCGTTATTTCATATCAGTCAGTGTGCTTAGTTTCCTATTATAGCCTATGTGTAAATACTATTATCAGTGAAGAAATATTATAGATAGTAGATTAATAGTCCTCACTACAATCAGAGCAAACGAGATAGAAAAGTAGAAACATTGAGTAGTTCTATAAAATACTAGAAAAAAAGAGTACTACAATCAATAGTAAGCAATTTATTATTTTATTCATCAATCAATAATTATAACATTAGTAGTCCTATAATAATAATGATAATAATAAAATAAGAAGAATAGAGTATTATAACTTACTAATTTTTGCAATAAGTCAAAAATACCTGGTAGGAAATTTGATGTTTAGAAATATAGTTTATTTTTATTGAGGTAGGTAACCCAATAACAATAATGTGTAAAAATGGTTCGTTCCTAAAATCATACTTACAAATATAAATCATAATGTCATCATGATTCATGTGTATATCATTATTATTATATTATTTATAGATGAAATATATCAGAATAATTCAATTTCAGATATCTTTGGATGTTTTTTTCTGAATACAATTTCCACCAATTTGTAAAAGTTTCTATGTGAAATATTTGTAATTTTCATAATCGGCAATAAAAATACCTCAAAAGACACAAAAAGGCCACCGTAAAACGGGGTTACTTAAGCCTACAGGGTAACAAAAGCCATTTTGCAAGGTAAATTTCAAGAGCCCATGTTGGTAACACTGATTTCAGAAATCCTGGATGTTTATAGATCTATGAGTTGGAAATTGTACAAACTTCAAGCTGAAGCAAGAAAAAAATTACTGAGATTTGAAGTAGTAAAGCATTAAAAAATTTTATTATTTGGAGGAAATTTGTACCAAATTTTATACCCATCATAACTTTATTTGTCCATCCCAGTCTGTTCTCTTTCAAGTTTAGTAACTATTTCGAAACATAACCTCAATTGTCTGTCTAGATGATGCATCAGTTAGTTCTCAAATTTTGAGGTTATTTTTTTCCTGATGCTTCTCTTTTCTCAGCTGGTCTGTCTACGGGGTAACAAAAGCCACAAGAAAAGCCACACTTTTTTGTATGAGTTGAAATGATCATTTATGGTAATCTGGAAAATGTAAATAATTCTTCAAACTATTATTTTTCTCATATAAAACATGAATTTTGTTTCTTTTAGTCTAGTTTATGGATTTAGTTGCTCCAGAAGTGTTAAACTTGAGCCAAAATCTCATTCATTCACTCATTTAATCTTAAAAATAAAAATTGTATTATTTTTCTCCATTAAATTCAGTTTTTTAAACATGAATATTGTTTCTCTTAGTCTAGTGTATGGAATTAGTTACCCCAGGAGTATTCAACTTGAGCCAAACATTCATTTAACATACCTGGTTTTTGTTACCCCATTCCAGGGGGAAACTTAGACCACCATGTTTTTTATATTTTTTCAGGTGAAAAATTGTTCAAATAATTTTTTTATTACATGAAACAATAAGTCAAGATACAGACCCAAGTTTTGCACTAAGTTTCAAATCTGTAAATTGATTGGTCTAGATTCACCAGGTGTTTGAATTTTAAAAGTGGCCTAAGTAACCCCGTTTTACGGCATGTTATAACTTTTAGGTCATTCTTGACATTTTTGCCAATTTTTACAAAACTTTCACATTCAATGGTAACTGTAGAAAAAGTTAAATGTGAAATACGTGCGCAAAGTTCCTCTGCTGCATTCAAGAAACCATTCTGCCCTCGCCTACTGCTCGTGCGTCAACGTTTCTTTCGGTGCAGCAAACTGTCACTATGCGCACTAGTTGCACAAAAAACTATTCCGACCACGCAGGAGTCTGGCTGAAGATTAGAATTAATAAATTACAGAGAGATGGACCATATAAAAAAAGTCAAGGTACATTTGTAAGATTGATGAACAAGGAACAAATTAGTAATTGCAAAGAGTGCTTATCACAAATTAACTGGTCTGGACTATATAGCATAGCGGATGCAAATTTCTCCTCCTCAACTCTTGTGGCTATATTGTCTTCGTTATTCAATGAAATATGCCCACTCATATATATAAAAACAAAATACCAAGTTCAGCCCTAGCTCTAATAAATGGTTCAATGCTGAATTAAAAGCCATGTGTGATTATTTATTATTCCTATTGTATGACAAGTGGAAATTCACTGATGACATAGATGACAAATTGAGATTTTCGAATTATAAGAAAGAATACAATAAACAAATTAAAAGCATTAGAAAATTATAATTTGATTAAATTGGCTAAAAATAGATGTAGAATAGTTTGGAAGATTGTCAAAAAAGAGTCTGGGACCATCAAACCAAGAAATGAAATTTTAATAACTCCCGATGATCTCAATGATCATTTTGTCAATGTGTCTCTGACAGTAAAATTTTGTCCTTCAAAACTTTGAGAATAAAAACATAGTAGCAGCAGCCTTAATTGATCTCACCAAAGCTTTCGATTGTTTACCCTTTGATATCCTTTATGACAATCTCTACGGTACTTCTATGGAAAGAAAGAGAATGAGCTGAAGCTGATAAAATCATACCTATCTGATCGGAAGCAAAGGGTTGTTATTAATAGTAAATGTTCTGACTTTAGAGATGTTGTGGCAGGTGTCCCACAAGGTTCTGTTTTGGGCCCTTTTCTTTTTCTTATTTTTGTTAATGATCTGTATTGTAATATTCCAACGTTATCTGTTTTATATGCTGATGACATGACATTGATATCCTCTGACCAAAATTATGAAAAAGTTAAATCTAAGATGTTGGGAGCCCTTAACTCTACAAAATTATGGTTTGAATCAAATCATATAGTCATTAATGAGAGTAAGACTGAATATATATGCTTCTCCCTTAGGGGTCCCCCTGAGGATACTAATGTCAAGAACAATGTCAAACTGTTGGAGAGAAGATTGGGTTGGGAGCCTCATATCTTGAGTTTGTGCAGGAGACTCTCCAGAGTTGTTTATCTTCTTAGGAGACTCAAGTTATCTTTGAATGCTGAATCTTTGTTACTCGTGTATCATGGACTTTTCCAATCCCTCATCTCGTATGGAATTCGTCTCTGGGGCAACTCTTGTCAAGCAACAAAGGTTTTTATTTGGCGAAAAAAGGCAGTGAGAGCATTGTATAACTTGAAGAACAGAGAGTCTTGTAGGGTAAGGAAAGTTTCCGAAGTCTGAAAATTCTAACGTTTCCTTCTCTCTTTATTCTTCATACCTTGCTATATGTTAAAATGAATATAGAATCTTTTCTGCGTCTGGGAGCCAATCATTCTTACTCCACCCGACGTGGCAATGATCTATCACTGCCTCAAATAAGACTCTCCAAGACAAGAGATAGCCATATTTTTCAACAAGCCAAAATTTATAACAATCTTTCTTCAGAAATTAGAGAGCTGTCAATCTATGAACTCAAACACATTAAAAAAAATAAATTGACAGAGAGTGCCTACTAATGCTTATGATGCAACATGTTGTACCTTTTATTTTTTATCCTACACTAGTGTGGGTAATGGATGAAGAAGAAGGTATAGGGAATTAATTACTTGTGAGATTTACAAACGCTCATTCAGAAAATGCTTGCCAATTCAATAAGATAAATATTTCCAAGTCAGTTGGATTCGGATTGAAAAATACTTCATTTCATTTAATATTTTTAGTGATAGAAGTGACATTAACAAGCTTTTCTTCTGATAATCGAATTCATAGAATGTGATAAACAGTATCTGTGATTGTACTACTTCCCCGGCCGCTTCAAGCTGGTTTCACTGCCCAATAAGGGATTGACTGTCAGGGAGCTTGGTTGTCGGCGGCAAAGAGCTTGGTTGTAGGGTAAGATCACGACAACCAGACCCCTCATATCCAGCAGGGGATCAGCTGGCGGGGAGCTTGGTTGTAGGGTACGATCACGACAACCAGACCCCTCATATCCAGCAGGGGATCAGCTGGCGGGGAGCTTGGTTGTAGGGTACGATCACGACAACCAGACCCCTCATATCCAGCAGGGGATCAGCTGGCGGGGAGCTTGGTTGTAGGGTACGATCACGACAACCAGACCCCTCATATCCAGCAGGGGATCAGCTGGCGGGGAGCTTGGTTGTAGGGTACGATCACGACAACCAGACCCCTCATATCCAGCAGGGGATCAGCTGGCGGGGAGCTTGGTTGTGGGGTACGATCACGACAACCAGACCCCTCATATCCAGCAGGGGATCAGCTGGCGGGGAGCTTGGTTGTAGGTACGATCACGACAACCAGACCCCTCATATCCAGCAGGGGATCAGCTGGCGGGGAGCTTGGTTGTAGGGTACGATCACGACAACCAGACCCTTCATATCCAGCAGGGGATCAGCTGGCGGGGAGCTTGGTTGTAGGGTACGATCACGACAACCAGACCCCTCATATCCAGCAGGGGATCAGCTGGCGGGGAGCTTGGTTGTAGGGTACGATCACGACAACCAGACCCCTCATATCCAGCAGGGGATCAGCTGGTGGGGAGCTTGGTTGTAGGGTACGATCACGACAACCAGACCCCTCATATCCAGCAGGGGATCAGCTGGCGGGGAGCTTGGTTGTCGGCGGCAACCAGCTCCTTCATTCCTGTGGGGAAGACTAGTTGATGGCAATTGTTATTTTGCCAGGGGATTGGCTGACGCCTGTGATCAAAATTGCGAGGAGCTTAGTTGTCGGAGATACAGGTTGGCGGCGATCCTTGTGATTATTATCTGGTATCAAATAATACGAGTGATTGTAATTTAAAATTGTAGAATCAACACACTGGCCTACTTTTCTACCATCGAAACATTGATAAATATATAACCATGGATAAAGATGATTCCATCTTATTTGGAGGATTAATAAATAAATAATAAACATGAATTTGAGATTATGTTCATATTATCTAAAATACGAAGTAGCCTACTGTGGCCACCATTATCACAGATTACTATTGAGACCTATTAAATTGGCAACATCAAGATAAATAATCGATAAAAATCAATCTCAATGATGTAAATCATATATCATCATATAAATCATCTAACCTTGTATTCTGCAGGTTAAAACCTATTCAATTTTAAATTTCCGTTGATATTCCTAAATTGAAAATACTTTTTATAGTTGGGTGCTATTTTACCTTAAAGCGCTATAATGGGGACGAGGGGGTTATCAAAATCTCGCCCAGGGCCTCGGGGCGGCCCTGATTAGCTGATACAAATTCTATATCGGCATATAAGAACTAGGTACAAACTGGCAGGCTCGCTTCGCTTTATGAATCTAGCCAGAAGGCTCCAAACCCTGGACTCAGAACTTTAGGCTTCAATCCCTGGCTGAATCATCCGGAAATAAGATCAGCAAGCTTACTTCACCCACTGCATTGTTCATTTGAGTTTTCTTCCCTCCGTCAACAAATTAAATGAGACTTTTAGTTATTTTTACTTTTAGAGCTTTCAGTTCTAATCAATCCACAGCTTAGTTTGAATTATACAGAGTGGGTGAAATGTCCGAGAACGGCTTAATATCTCATACGGTACACAAAAGTAATTTGACGGTGGGTGTGATTGGGGATCCTACTTAAATTTGAAATACTATTTTACTATGACTTTGAAAATCTGTCCGCCATTTTGAATGCAACTTCATTATTTTAAATAGGAAGGTAGTCATGCCACACATGATTTCGATACGGAATTTCAAGAGAAAATTAATATAGCGAAAACAGCACAATGATATCTCAAACCGTTTGGAAATTATCCACATTATTAATCAATACTGTTCAAAGCAGAAAAGAGAGAGAAAAGTATGAGAACGGCTAAGTATCACATTGTAAAATGTGATTTCAAGGTGGGTGTGATTGGGGATCCTACTCAAATTGAAAATACTACTTTACTGTGACTTGGAAAATCTGGTCCACCATCTTGGATGCAACTTTATTTTTTTTAATAGGGAGGTGATCATGCGATACATGATTTCGGAACAGGATTTCAAGAAAAAATGAATGGCGAAAACCGCACATCGATATCTCAAACCGTTCAGAAGATATTCATATTATTAATCAATACCATGCAAAACAGAAATGAAATACATGAGTGGTACCTAATGATTAATAATGTGAATAGCTTCTAAACGGCTTGAAATATCGATGTGCGGTTTTCGCCGTTCATTTTTTCTTGAAATTCCGTATCGAAATCATGTATCGCATGACCACCTTCCTATTTAAAAAAATAAAGTTGCATTCAATATGGCGGACCAGATTTTTTAAGTCACAGTAAAGTAGTATTTTTGATTTTAGTAGGATCCCCAATCACACCCACCTTGAAATCACATTTTATAATGAGATTCTTAGCCGTTCTCATACTTTTTTCTCCCCTTTCTGCTTTGAACAGTATTGATTAATAATGTGAATAACTTCTAAACGGTTTGAGATATCGATGTCCGGTTTTCGCCATTCATTATCCCTTGAAATTCCGTATCTAAATCATGTATCGCATGACTACCTTCCTATTCAAAAAATGAAGTTGCATTCAAAATGGCGGACCATAAAAATCCAGACTTTGATTTTCAAAGTCATATCACAGTAGTATTTAAAATTTAAGTAAGATCCCCAATCACACCAACCGTCAAATTACCTTTGTGTATGAGATATTAAGCGGTTCTCGGACTTTTCACCCACTCTGTATAGCGCAGGTTTGTATAAATTTCTTTTTTATAAGAATTAAAAACTCACTCTTATGATCACATCACTCTGATGATCTTAACAATTATATTGAGAAAGATTAGGTATCCAATTTAAATAACAGAAAAAGTGTACTAAACAGCCTTAAGATATTAGAGAATTGTTGAAATTTGAGATATGAATGAATGTTGTATAATATATAAAGAGGTCCGACCAGTCCTATAAAGAATTTAATTAATTGAAGTCAACTTAATAAAAAAGTTTATTGCTACCACATAAGAATACGGTATGGATAATTATATGCCTGTCAGTTGCTTCACTGATAAAAAAGCTACCAGTAAATCAATTCCATTTATTTCTGGCAGTGTACAGGTTGTAAGTATTCATTATGGCCAGTGCAACCAATTGATAAGCAATATTTTAAAAAATATATTCATGTACAGCTGCAAAAACTGCAAGGACCTGCGTACTATACATATAAATGTTCTATGCAATTTTGAACCAGTGAATCAGGATCCATCAACAACCCGTACTTGATGTGTTCTTATGCCAGACTGATACAAGATAACCAGAAACTAGAGTATGGATAGTTTGCTGGCTGAACATTCAGACAATTTTTTTATATGCTTTACTGTAGCAAAATAAGTAGCAATGAGGTACAAGAATACAATGAAAAGACAGGCGGTGTGATTAGCCGGTTTCTCCCTTTCATAATCCATGGCTGACAGAACGCATGACAAGAACGGGTGACTGGCAATCAACCAAAATACAGTATAAAAAGCTATCGTAATTATGGTAATTATGAATCGTAAAGAATAATATCCAGTGGCGTAATGAAACCCGATCGAGCTCTCGCACGAAAAAATCACTGAAACCATAATAATATCTTCTCCAAAAATCACAATTATTCAACACCCTAATGGAAACATAGGCCTATATCGTCCATGAGTAGATAAAATAGCTATTAAATTCTATAATTTATTCACAGCAGGATATATTATAACCAATATAATATAATTTATAAATTTTATTTTCTATTTGGTGAAGTAGATGGAGATAGCTCCATTTAGAAGCTGTGATACAAGTAGTGGAATGCAAAATGTGGTATGAAATTGTATGAACATTATAATATATATTTATTTAGTTGATATGGTGGAAGGTGTGGCTCGTTCATCAATTGGGCTAGTCAGTTGGGTCGAGCGAGGGGTTTGTTACCACTGTCTGAAAAAAATGGCTTTTGGTGGCCCTGAAAGGGCCAAGTTTGTTGCTGGTGGCCCTGAAAAGGGACCAAGATTGTTGCTGGTGGCCCTAAAAGGGACCAAGGCAGGCTAGATGTTTAGTAGTCGTTGACTGGCGCGATACCACGCCGCGCGAGGGTCCCGGGAAGGTCCGTCTGGTGCGAGAGCAGGCCGGCAGGGGCTCAAGTCAATGGTTCGCAGTCTCCACTCTGGTTTACCCGGGCTATGGAGAGGGCTGACCGGGTGATCTACTAGCCAGAGGTCGTGCCGAATCACCGCCGGGAGGACCTCCTCGACCACTTCCTCGTTTAGAAGGGGCCTTCGGTCAAACCCCGGGCAGGCAGGGTCGTAGGGTTCTGCTGCACACACTCCGATGTCGGTTCGGCACCCAACCTGCGCATCCAGAACCACGCGCCAGTTGTTAGGCTGGGGCGCTAAGTCTTGGGGCGCAGCTGGCGCGGCGGTGTACAGCCTCAGCCTCTCCTCCACCTGGCGAAGCCGACGTAGGGCCCTCCTCTTCTGGATTCGGCGGCCGGCGCGGTTCCTCCTAGGCATCGGCTGGGTAGTAGACAAGGAAGACACCTCAGGTTGCGGTTAGTCTCACTGTGGTTCCCTCTTGGCCTGCTCGCTGCTCTGCTCCTGGTCTCGGTAGTGGTCTCGGCTGGTAGTGGTCTCTGGTAGTGGTCTCGGCTGGTGGTCTCTTCTGGCTCTTCAGTGGAAGGCTGCTAGTGAGCAAGTGCTATCGAGGGTAGCTGAGTAGCCCCCTTTTACTCACAGTCCCCGAGTTCACCTGCGCTGCTATTGGCCGGCGGTGCTCGGCCAATAGAAACGCAGGAACGGGTGGCGGCGACTGAGGCGCACCCTGGTGGCGGGTGGGTCAACCACTCATTTGGTTGATGCGTGGCATGGGGAGCAGAGCAGAGCGGCAGGCTGAAAGGTAGCGAACGCGAGGGAGGTATCAATTCCCCCCCCCCCCACCGTTTGAGGTAGCCACGGCGAGAATTTATTGATTGCAAAAAACAAGATACAATGTTTACAAAATATACAAAAGTGCCATTGGGCGATAATTTTACAGAAGTGAGACCAGAAGGGTCTCCCCCAACAGGTGGGTTGTGGTCAATAATTACAGAAATAAGACCAGAAGGGTCTCCCCCAACAGGTGGGTTGTTATTCCAAGAGATGTTGCTGGTCGGTGGTTGGAGCCGGGCGTAGTTGAGTCTCGTACACCTTGATGGTCTCGTTGTCACGGGTGATCCAGTAGACAGCTCCTTGGTTGTGGGCGACCATATATGGTCCCTTCCATCTGGGTGCTAGGCCCGCGTGGAATTTCTGAGCCTTGTTTGAGAGTTGATGATTCCGTGTGAGCACCTGGTCGCCGATCTGGTAACGAGGCTGTGTCTCGGCTATCGGGTCTCCCTTCCTATTGAGATAATTTTCTTGGTTCAACACGGCTTCGTGTTGGATTGCGGTTAGCGTGTGTAGACGCTGGTTAATATGGTCTTTGTGCAGTTCGAGTTGATTTTCGGGCCAGTGGCTCCATTCCCCTGGCCGTGGAAGGGTTTGGCCAAACAGGATTTGACTGGGGCTGTATCTTGTTGCCGTGTTCTGTCGATTTCGCAGGGTGAATAGCACGGATGGTAGTTGGTTCTCCCATTCTTGGTGTTGTTCTTGTAGGCGGATCCGTAGTCCCTTCTTGAGTTCCTGGTTCCTTCTCTCGGTAGGGTTGGCTCAGGGGTGATAAATTGGCGTGGTGTAGTGTAAGACTCCCCATTCGAAGCAGAGTTCGTTCCATAGTTTCCCCGTAAACTGAGTGCCATTGTCGGAGAGTAGGATTTTTGGGTATCCCCATCTGGGAAACAGGTGCGTATCCATCGTGCGGCCAATTGTGTTGGCGTCGCCGTGAGGCAGCGGGTAGGCTTCTATCCACCTGGAGAAAGAATCATTGATGACCAACAATATGAATCGATTTCTTCGCTTGGAGAGTGGGTAGGGGCCCATCAGATCGAGACATACGGTTTCCCATGGTCTAGTAGACCGTCGCGGTCGTTGCGTAGGTTCGTGATTCTGGTTGTACGCTTTTGAGCAGCTACACAGCAGGCAATTTTGTACGTACGCGGTTATCTGCGCCTTCATACGGGGCCAAGTGTAGTATGTAGCAATGTTTTGGTAGGTTTCAGCATAGCCTGGATGTCCCATTAGATCATCGTTGTGATAGCGGAACAGTAGCTGGGTGCGAAAGTTAGGCGGTATGACTATTTGCCAACCGTCGCGTGTCTTCTTCTCCCAGAGTCGGTTGTGTAGGCAGTAACTGGTGAGGAATACTTGATCAGTTCCCGGTTGATCCTCTGACGGTCAGGGTTCGATCTCCATCCATCGTTGCACCTGCGCGTTGATCTGGTCGTCTGTGGCCTGTGCTTTCCGAATCTCTTCTAACAGTTCAGTTTCGGTTGTGATGCTTGCTAGTGTAGTGGGTTCACTGGTGACTGGCAGGATGTCGGGAGGCATGGTTTGTTCTAGTTGTTGACTGGTCTCCTCAACTTTTTCGTTGTCGGGTTGCCGTGACAGTGTGTCGGCAAACTGATTCTCTTTACCTGGGCAGTGTTCTAGGGTGAAGTCAAATTCTTGTAGGAGCAGGGCCCATCGAGTGACTTTGGCGCGGCTGTCCTTTGCAGTTTGTAACCAGGTAATCACCTTATTGTCGGTACGGAGTATGAATGGCCTGCCTTCCAGGTAAGGGCGATATCGCTTTATTGCCCAGACAACCGCAAGGCACTCTTGTTCGTTACTGTGATACTGTTGTTCTGTGTGGTTCAGCTTGGCACTGGCATATGCGATCACCTTACGGTCATTGTTGATTTCTTGGTATAGGACAGCCCCTATCCTGACCTTGCTGGCGTCTGTCTGTAGGATGAAGGTCTTGGAGAAATCTGTTAGACAGAGTGGTTGGATATTGGCGGTCAATGCTTGTAGGTGGCGGAAAGCTGTCTCTTCTGTTGGTGACCATTTCCATCGCGTCTTCGTGCTAAGTAGCTCAGACAGAGGCGCACAAATGTCAGCGGCGTTGGGTAAAAATTCTCGTAGCCAGCCGACTACTCCAAGAAATTCTCGCAGTTTCTTTCTGGTGGTGGGTGGTTGGGCAGAAGTCACAGCTAGGATAGCCTGCGGTTTTGCTTGGTTGCCCTCGGAGGTGATTATGTGACCGAGGTATTCAAGTTGCTTGTGGCCGATCTGGCATTTTGCTGCTGAGACAGAGAGATTGTATAGATTTACCCGTTCAAACACTTTGGCTAAGTGGAGTAAGTGTTCTTCCCAGGTATCCGAGTACACAATGATGTCGTCGAGATAAGCGTAGCAGAACTTGTCGACGTATCCACTCAGTACCTTGTTCATCATGGATTGGAAGCAGCTGGGTGCATTTCGTAGGCCGAAAGGCATGACCTTAAATTGTAGCTTTTCGCCGTAGGGAGTGGTGAAGGCCGTGTAAGGTCGAGACTGGGGTGCGAGTGGTACCTGCCAGTATCCCATCTGTAGGTCGAGTGAGCTGAATATTTTTGAAGTTCCCAGGCTTCGAATGACATCCTGTAGGGTCATCAGCGGTGCCGTGGCTGGAACGGTGATGGAATTCAGCCATCGGTAATCAATGCAGAACCGTGATGTGCCGTCCTTCTTGGGGACGACGATTGGAGAGTTGTAAGGCGAATCACTGGCTTCTACCAGGTTGCGTTCCTTGAGGGCGGCAACTTTGGACTCGATAATTTGCAGTTTCTCCCGTGAGTATCGGTAAGGCCGCTGGCTGCGTATTTCTGAGCTGTTGAGTTGAATTGTCATGGTGGCGGCCGTGGTGATGGAGGGTGGCATCTGCTCCATGAACAATTTTGCGTGTTGTTGCAGTAATACTGTTAACCATCAGTGCTGGTCGCTGGGCGTGTCTTCTAGTAACTTGTCAACCAGGTGAGTGTCCATCTCTACTGAGACTGGTGGTTGCGCTATCCAGAAGATCGTATCTCACTGCGTCTTGCCGTAGATTAGCCTGTCTTGCTCAAAGTCAAGCACTGCCTTATTCTCCCGAAACCATGGTTGTCCCAAGATGATGTCTTCACGTAGGTCAGGTAGACCTAGGAAGGGAATATTTTGAATGTGCTGTTGGATCTGGAGTTCCAGATGTCCTTGTATGGCCGTTTCGCAGCTAGTGGGACGGTTGGCCAGCAGTACAGGTAGCTTCAGCGGTTGGATCCGTGTACCGTGGTCAAGGTGGGCAGCTCTCACGAAGTTGTGCATTGCGGCTGAATCAAGTAGGGCATGTAGTTGTTTACCCGCGAGGATGACAGGGATCCGGGGTAGAGTCTGTCCATCTATCTGGATCACGGCTAGGTTCGGTGCTTGGCTGGGCTGAGGGCTGGTGATGTGGTTGTTGACTACTGGGGCGGCAGTGTTGGTGACCTTGTCGGTGACAGCGGCCAGGGCAGTGTTGGTGACCTGGTGGCTGACTGCGGCTGGGGCAGTGTTGGTGACCGGCTGGTTGACGGCGGCTGGGTCAGTGTTGGTGACCTGGTGGCTGACTGCGGCTGGGGCAGTGTTGGTGACCTGGTGGCTGACTGCGGCTGGGGCAGTGTTGGTGACCTGGTGGCTGAATGCGGCTGGGTCAGCGTTGGTGACCTGGTTGTCAACTGCGGCGAGGGCAGTGTTGGTGACTCCGTCCATGACAGCGACCCCGGTAGGTGGCGGGTGCGTGTGGGTCACAGTTGCATGTTCCTCCCCAGGCTGGTGGTCAATGACACGCTCATTGTCGGCTGGTGATGCTGTCCTCTCGCGGGCCAGTAGAGGCGCGGCTGCTGGGTGCTGTGGAGAGTCTCTGTCGGCCGAGAAGAGCAAGGGGTCTTCGGTGACATTGGAAGGAGACTTAGCGACGCTAGCAGGGTCTACGGTGGCGTGATGGGTATGCGATCGATCCGTTGTGAGTGAGACGGTCATGAGTGATGGCTGGGTGGTTGATGCGCAAGGGTGTGCCGGACGTGGTTGCTGTTGTGAGACGGTGACCCGGGTGATGACTGGTACTGGGTCATTCTTGATAGCCCGTGGAGGTGCGGCTGCTAGGTACTGTGGAGAGTCTCCGTCAGCCGAGAAGAGCGAGGGGTTTTTGGTGACGTTGGAAGGAGGCTTGGTGACGCTGGCAGGATCCATGGTGGCATGACCAAGGAATGACTGGCTGGCCGGTTCGGTGATGGTTATCGCTTGTAGTTGGGGTGGTGACCTGCGAGGCTGGCGCTGCGGGTCTTGCACCTCATCGTTAGTGTAGTGGACTCCTACTTTCCGTGCTGGAGGGGTGGAGTCCGAGTCTCTCCAGTATCGCCGTTTCCCTGCCGTTTCTTCGCGAGTTCTGGGCAGTCGCGATGAAAATGCTTGGCCGGGCAGTAATGACACTGAGGAAGCTGGTTGTAGTTGAACCTCGGCGGCGTCTCTCGATGGGGTGGCCCTGCGCCATAGGTTGAGGCGGCTTATATTTTGGTCAACTGTTGAGGTCGGTTTCCAGGTCGTTGGCGATCATGATCAGCTCTTCATAGTTCGTGGGACGAGCAGCTCGAACTAGGGTGCGAAGCTCAGAACTCAGCTGACCGATGAGCAGGGCGATCACCTCATCTTCAGCCAGGTTGGTTCCTAAGCGCTGCTGTAGTTGGAGCTTCTGACGGATGAATTGCTCCACTGACTGGTTCGGTTTGTGGGTGGTGCCATAAAATTCCGTGTGAGTGGCTGCGATTTTATGGGCTCCCGAGAAACGGCCTGAAGTCGGTCACGGAACTGTTCCCAGGTGGTGACGAATTCTCCGTAGTCTCTCCACCAGGCGGCGGCGTCGTCTTGTAGTTGCGCTTTTAGAAGCATGACCCAGGTATAGCTGGGAATGTGGTGACCCTGTAGCAGCTCGGTGCACTGTCGCATGAAGGTGATGGGGTCTTCATGGAGCTTGCCGTGGAAGAACGGTAGCAGGGTCGCTATGCTGGTCAGCTGGCTGAGGTTGCCGGTGTAGCTGACGGCTGGAGCCGGTAAGTTGGCCATGTTGCTGGTTGCGGTAGTGGCGTGACTAGAGGTTGACGGTGGAGCAGGCAGGTTGACGGTCAGCGCGCTGGGTTGCAGGGTGGTTGGTCGAGCGGGCTCGCTGGTGAAGGCGGGTGGCTGCGTTGCCCCAGTTTCGCTGGTGGAAGCGGGCGGCTGCGTCATGCTGCTGTCAGTTTGACCGGTGGTCTGTGCAGGCCAGCCGGCGAATGTAGACTCGGTGTGCTGGCTGGTTGACTGCATCGAATCTTCGGTGGTCGTATCTCCACTGTCTCTGGCTCCGGTTCTAGTCGCTACCATGTTCAGGTGTTATGGGCGCCACTGGGAAATTGCCTGTTCCCAGACAGGTATTCTGAATTGAAAGATTCAGAGACACATTTTGTTGAAAGAAAATAAGTTTGAATTTTTTGTGTGAAAAATTCAAGACATACATTTAGATGAAAAATTTAAGACATACATTTAGTTGAAAATTGAGGTTGACATTTTGTTTGAAAAAAAAGTTTTGACAGTGGTAACGGGTTACTGTATCTCCATACAGTGAGTGGCCCCATGTTGGCAGGCGCCAATAATTGATATGGCGGAAGGTGTGGCTCGTTCATCAATTGGGCTAGTCAGTCGGGTCGAGCAAGGGGTTTGTTACCACTGTCTGAAAAAAAAATGGCTTTTGGTGGCCCTGAAAGGGCCAAGTTTGTTGCTGGTGGCCCTGAAAAGGGACCAAGATTGTTGCTGGTGGCCCTAAAAGGGACCAAGGCAGGCTAGATGTTTAGTAGTCGTCGACTGGCGCGATACCACGCCGCGCGAGGGTCCCGGGCAGGTCCATCTGGTGCGAGAGCAGGCCGGCAGGGGCTCAAGTCAATGGTTCGCAGTCTCCACTCTGGTTTACCCGGGCTACGGAGAGGGCTGACCGGGTGATCTACTAGCCAGAGGTCGTGCCGAATCACCGCCGGGAGGACCTCCTCGACCACTTCCTCGTTTAGAAGGGGCCTTCGGTCAAACCCCGGGCAGGCAGGGTCGTAGGCTTCCGCTGCACACACTCCGATGTCGGTTCGGCACCCAACCCGCGCATCCAGAACCGCGCGCCAGTTGTTAGGCTGGGGCGCTAAGTCTTGGGGCGCAGCTGGCGCGGCGGTGTACAGCCTCAGCCTCTCCTCCACCTGGCAAAGCCGACGTAGGGCCCTCCTCTTCTGGATTCGGCAGCCGGCGCGGTTCCTCCTAGGCATCAGCTGGGTAGTAGACAAGGAAGACACCTCAGGTTGCGGTTAGTCTCGCCGTGGTTCCCGCTTGGCCTGCTCGCTGCTCTGCTCCTGGTCTCGGTAGTGGTCTCGGCTGGTGGTCTCTTCTGGCTCTTCAGTGGAAGGCTGCTAGTGAACAAGTGCTATCGAGGGTAGCTGAGTAGCCCCCTTTTATTCACAGTCCCCGAGTTCACCTGCGCTGCTATTGGCCGGCGGTGCTCGGCCAATAGAAACGCAGGAACGGGTGGCGGCGACTGAGGCGCACCCTGGTGGCGGGTGGGTCAACCACTCATTTGGTTGATGCGTGGCGTGGGGAGCAGAGCAGAGCGACAGGCTGAAAGGTAGCGAACGCGAGGGAGGTATCATAGTGATTGATTGATTCATTTAAGATGATGAATTTAAATAATAAAAGAGATATTATTTACATTGATTTTCATCTAGGATGAATGAATGAAGCAAAAAATAATAATGTTATTCCACAAAAATAGTTTTATTCAACATAATACAATTCAAGTTTTAATGCACATAGACTGATCTTTAGATGGTAGGGTGGTTAAGCCTAGAAAAGAAGTTGAGTATAGACTCAACTTGGGAGATGAGCCCTTAAACTGGTTTATAAAATGTAATAAAACACATACCCGATCAATATTTCTGCTTCTGCTATGACTTAACGACTGTTTCTAGGCAAACGGGAACGACGTTTTTACGTGTCCATCGAAAACCTAGAATAGTTATTTGTGCAACTATTGCGCAAAGTGACATTTTTCTTCACCAAAAGAAACGTTTACGCACGAGCCGTAGGCGAGGGCGGAATGGTTTCTTGAGTGCAGCAGAGGAGCTTTGCGCACGTATTTCACATTAAATTTTTCCTACAGTTACCATTGAATATGAAAAGTGGTTGATTATGGGTAAAATGATGGCTGAAATTCATCAAATGTTTGTCTGTATAATTTTGTTATTAATAACAACTTTAATTTATTTTAAACTTGATAATCGAATTGAAAATTAATAATCGATAATTTATTCAGATTAAAAATTAAATCAATCCAATTAATTTGAAATTTTGAAAATATATTAATTTCGAAATAATTTTTCAACCAATCAATTTATGAATGAGAAAAATTTTATTTGAAAAAATTGATAATATTCAAAAAGTATAATTTAATGAGTTCTCACTTTTATTTATTTGAAAATCAGAAAAAATATATGAGATAGAACAAATTCGCATTCAAAATACACGCCAATAATGTCAACAGCTGATTGGAATGGCTGCAAGATAATACGCAAAGTATTAAGAGTACGCAAAGTAATACTTTGCGCACTAGAGCGGAAAAGTGATTCTTTGCGTTCTGTTATCAGTGCAGGAATGGTCACTTTTCAAGGTAACTGTAGGAAAAATATATTGGCCGGCCGGGGTTTGAGCCTGGGACCTTTCTTGGTATTCAAAAAATATAATTATCTTCACAAGAATATTAGTACTACTGCAACTCATTTCTTTTCTTCTGAAGATGCGTAAATGTTGTACAGTGTACAAAAGGTTCTTAACCCAAGAATGATTTGTAGAGTTGAAAATTATGTTCTCTATTCATCCATCATAGAATTTGATTTGATTTCACGAGTTTAACAACGCTATTCAGGTTTCAAAGTTCCACATATTTAGGAAATGTTTGAATGGGAGTCATCAAAGCAGGAGCAAAGATATATGTTACAGTTAAAACCAGACGAGTTGAGGCTTTAAAACAAAATCATTTGTGAAATTGACAATATTTAGTGCATTCATCCATCTATATTGAGATCTACTCCAAATTGTCAGCATTTATGATTCCTATTATTATTTATTTATACATTGAACCAATGCTGATTGTTCAAAGTGAATCTAATTACAAAATGTCTTCATGTTTATTGTATTGAGAGGGTGATCCAAGAAGGAGCTGTGAGACTTGGTGCGGCGTGCGCGGCATAATTTGCGCCGGTCTGTCGTAGAGGTTGGCCGGATCGTGTACACAGGTGTGCAGTTGCGTGTAGATGGCGACAATCACCTCAGTGGCGCGACGCTGCACCAGCGACCGGTGGCTGCCGCTCACCAGGCATGCCACCTGCGGCAATAGCAGCAGCTCCGGCATCTGCAGCAGTTTCTCCAGCTTGCTCTGAAACCATACAATCATTAACCACATATAATCCACAAAATAAACTTCCTATCTGTATTAATAAAATTTAATATTCAACCCGAGGTATTCAATTCAATTTATCATTGCATTCTGAACATCTGATGATCGGACAGAGCATGAGTCTTAATAGAGCAGCCCTGGGAAAGTTCTCAACACATGAGAACACAATCACAATAATAAAATATTTTAATTACACAAGTTACATACACGTTTAAGAGGTATAATACAAGTTAGAGTCCGCGGTAGTAATCGGTCATATTTAATTATGTCCTATAAGTTTTTTTTATTATTGTAATTTGACTGGAATCTAACACTGGTTAATGAACAGTTCAATTCTAGCTTAAATTAATACGTTAAAATTTGACATTAAAGGGGTATTCACTCCTTCACAGTCTAAGTGAGCAATGCCCATGCACTGTTTCTTTCAGAATCTCTCTTACTACATTTAAACGAGATCTGTGGGCTTCTTTCTTCTCAGTCTTCTCACTGTATTAGAGTTGTCAATGAGGTGTAGAGCTTGAATGTTCTGATGATTATAATCAACTAATCACTAATCCAACTAGTCACTAATCACTAGTCCAATCACTAATAATTACCACTCAGATTGCCGATAAAATAAACACTGAAGAGAAACCATTGGCAGTATTCTTAGATTTAAAGAAGGCTTTTGATACGGTGTCACATGACATTCTTCTTTCAAGGCTTGATAACTATGGAATAAGAGGAGTCGCATGGAATCTTTTCAAGAGCTACCAATCAAACCGAACACAATGTGTCAGAGTCAATGGATGTATAAGCAACAAGCTGACTGTAAAGTTTGGAGTGCCACAAGGAACAGTACTAGGACCAATTCTTTTTCTTCTCTACATAAACCCATTATGCAACATGGAAATTAATGGATCAATCACCACCTTTGCAGATGATACTGTTCTACTGTTCTCTGAACCGACCTGGGAGATGACCTGGAGAGAAGCCGAGACTGGACTTCAGAGGGTGTCTCGCTGGTTGAGTGAAAATCTGCTAACATTGAACCACGAGAAAACCTTCTTTCTGACCTTTTCGGCGACTCAACATGGACAGCCAACAGGAGATGAGATAGTAATCAAGAATCAACGGAATAACACTTCATATACAGTTCGCAGGAAACAGTCACATAGTCCAGGCGCTGGCTTACATTGAGCATACATGAAAGAGGCAGAGAATTTGACTTCGGATTATTGTTAGGGGGTCTTTAGTGTGTATGAAACTCGATGTCGTCACGTGCCAGGGTGGTCGACAGCTTGGTGGGGGGAGGGGGGTAAGTTGTAAAAAACGCGCGCTTATAAAATCGCCTGTCCTGCAGTTACTATTCATAGTACAGCTTTTAATTTTTTTCTCAATATTATGTACACATAACTGGCTTTCAATGTGGTCCTCTACATTTTTGCGAAAAACCGCATAGTTTTTCCGTAAAAAAATAGAATATCTCGAAAAATGTATTTTTTTATTATGGACTTTTTGTTATTTCTCGGATATTCAAGTCATTAGCCGACTTAGAGGAAAAAGCTACAAATAAACGTTGTAAGCCGTTTCTTCCTGAATCCAATGATATATATAGTTTGGGGGTTACGATCATAGATGCGGCGGTGGGAGGGGGATAAGTAGCACTGTTATGCTGCGGCGCGGTCCTCCCCCATGATTAATGCGCGTAATGGCCTGTCTATCGCATCGCTACTACTAGTCTATGCATGCAAATTATGTATTTCAGGAACGCTATTTTATCTATTTTCGGTCGCTGAACACGATTTTTCAACTCTCAAGTCTCAATAATTGATAATTCTCATCATAATATACTAATTATGGTCAAAATTTCAAACTTCATCTCATTATCATTATTTATGATTACATTGTAATGATAAACCATCTTGTTAGGAATCCTATATGTGTAACTAAGAAATGACTGTTTGAAATAAACGAAACTTGGGTTTCAAGAAATATATTATGATAGAATAATGATAATATTTATATGTTTATGTTCTATTGTTTTTATCTCAAATTAATTTATTGTGATGCGCTGCAGGCTAAATTATATTATTAATTGCACACTGGCCACGCTTACTTGATATAGTGGTCAGTTAATTTCCAAGAAATATTTGTGGAATTTCTTAGTTCTTCATGGTGGAAATGGAATTCATCATTCATTCATTATCATAATGATTATGTTTAGTATGAAAATGTTAATCTTTCGTGAATCTTCAGTTTGTCGTGAACTTTTGAGAAATTATATCCAATATAATAATAGATATGTGTCAAATCAAAATTAAATGAATATTTAAATATTCATTCATATTATTTCTAACAGTATTATTATAATGATATTTCACTAACTTTTGATTGATTCATCCATCATGGTATTCCCATTCAGACTGTTTTGAAATGGTAACAAGTTATTCAGTATCAAAATTTGGGATTCGAATAGTTTCGGGCCATGCCCGTTATTCTTTCCCAAACATATTTATATGACTTGTAATTTTATCCACAAATGAATGAATGAATGTATGTATTCCTGCACGTAGCTAACGTATGGATTATTCCTTCATAGATTCTTGCATGTCACATTAATAAATCTCTGCCACAGATTTAGGAATCAAGTCTCGATGGTTTGGAGAGCATATTATTGGAGTGATTCTTTTACTCTGCTGCTTCTAATATGTTCACTACCTTTGTTTGATTTTAAACCATAGACATGAAAAGCTATGTCCACCTGTATCACTCCATCTTTATTGAGAATTTTCATAACTCTTCTCATCACAAAGTTTCCATAATCTTGCAGCGTATTGAAGTTTTGAAAAGTGAAGTAGGAGTTGAATTCAGGAGAGCCATGTCATCATTATGCGAATTTGTCAACGATATTTAGGGATTTAGTCAAATCCACATCTAGTTTCACTTACAATTTCATGGGCCAAGTGAGATTAAGAATTTTTTTTCAAATATCCATCAGATGTTGACAGAGATTGCGGTTATTGTAGAAATGCATGCTGCACTAAAACTTCAATGCTGAATTATCTTTAAACAGCTACCTAGTAAAAATACAGAGATCAGAATGATCTTTATGTTCTAGAATTGAATAAGACTAGGATTTCTGTTTGCATCGTGGAGAATGAAAGAACTCTGTTTCTTTTTATAGGTGAGAATACACTTTTACAATTTGCCACAACTATGTTCAGATAAAAATCGTTGGAGACCGAATAACTATTTCTTTCTATACGTTCAAAAGAGAATCACACACTTCTTCACTTGCTTCCAGACCATTGATAACATTATGCAGATTCTGTTGTCCATCAGAGCCTTGAAGAAAAATGTAATGTTCTCTTGAGAAGGTTATGCTTCTGGAAATCATTATCATCTCTCATTATTCTTGTTTTACTTCATTCGATGACTTTCTTCACAATCTCCATAATGATGTCAACATACTTGAACAGAATATCTTTGATGGAAGATTTATTTATATAGTAGCAGCCATTTTAGGAAAGCCTTTGAAGAACTAGCTATTCCAATCACTCAGTTTTGGATGATCGAATGAGGGTTTGCTCCAAAGCATGATCGGTTGTCACATTTATAAAATTTTCAAGGTTTCATTTGACAGAGAGTCAATGTATTGACTGTATAGAGTTAATGTTTCCTTATTGGAAATTATTTTCTACTTCTATGGGTAATTTTTTCATATTTTCTAGATACAACACAGACTCCATAACATAGTTTGTGTGATTGAATGAAAAAAGTATGGGATCTTTTCTCGTACAGTTTCTATGTGCAATACCAGAGTCCTTCCTTATGAGCATGAATACAATTTAAGATCATTTAAACTATGTTACATTAATCAGTCATAAATTTCAAGTAGTCATTGATTTTACATTGTTATTTTAAAAAACTCCACAAATAGCTCCTAACTTCTTTCAAATATACTTTGACAATCTCTCATATTTGAACCGTTCATGAGTCCTTGTAGTTGTTTCATTGAATTGATTGCTTGCTCTCACACCTTAATTATACTGATTTCCCCTCAATAGATTTCCAACAGTATTCTCTCCAAATATTTCAAATTCAACAAAGATATCTCCCATTCCACTTTCATTCAAGTACCACCCCAAGACAATCAGTCAAACTCAGCCAGATGAAAAGTATCTATTCGCGTAGATATAAGTTACAGAAATCAGTTGATAAAGCTGCGTTTACACCAAAGTTATTAACAAAATGTTAATAACTTAATTTTTATAGATTCTATTAGATTTAACGGAACTTGGCAAACACATATGTCCATCATGTGTATGATAAGTTATGTTCAATCTTATAGAATCTATAAAGATTGAGTTATTAACATCTCGTTAATAACTTTGGTGTAAACGCAGCTTTAGAGTTGTATTTCCTTTGTAATCAAATATTCAGTCATATCACAGCAGGGGGTAATTGGCATTATTTGTGCTTCAACTGTAAATTAATATTAAGAAAATATTTTACTCCTGTTACACGGTGCTCTATATGGGGAAGCCTATATTATTTGTTTAACTTACTCCATTACTTGACTTTCGCAATTCCAAAGTGATCATTGAACTAAATCGAATAATTATTATCTCTTAATGGAATATCAGTTTTTTATCGACTGAGAAACACATATAGGATTCCTAACAAGATGGTTTATCATTACAATGTAATCATAAATAATGATAATGAGATGAAGTTTGTGATTTTGACTATAATTTGTATATTATGATGAGAATTATCAATTATTAAGGCTTGAGAGTTGAAAAATCGTGTTCAGCGACCGAAAATACATAAGATAGCGTTCCTGAAATACATAATTTGCATGCATAGACTAGTAGGAGCGATGCGAGAGACAGGCCATAACGCGCATTAATCATGGGGGAGGACCGCGCCGCAGCATAACAGTGCTACTTATCCCCCTCCCACTGCCGCATCTATGATCGAAACTCCCAAACTATATATATCATTGGATTCAGGAAGAGACGGCCTACAACGTTTATTTGTAGCTTTTTCCTCTAAGTCGGCTAATGACTTGAATATCCGAGAAATAACAAAAAGTCCATAATAAAAAAATACATTTTTCGAGATATTCTATTTTTTTACGGAAAAACTATGTGGTTTATCGCAAAAATGTAGAGGTCCACATTGAAAGCCAGTTATGTGTACATAATATTGAGAAAAAATTAGAAGCTGTACTATGAAAAGTAACTGCAGGACAGGCGATTTTATAAGCGCGCGTTTGTTACAACTTACCCCCCTCCCCCCCAAGCTGTCGACCACCCTGGGACGTGACGACATCGAGTTTCATATACACTAAAGACCCCTAAACAATAATCCGAAGTCAAATTCTCTGCCTCTCTCATGTATGCTCAATGTAAGCCAGCGCCTGGACTAACAGAAATACCTGGGAGTTACAATGGACTCTTTTCTGCGCTGGGATCATCATCTCAATGAATTGTGCGGGAGACTGAGGAAGACTATCTGCAGATTCAGGATTCTGAGGACACTGGTCGACAAGGGATGTCTAAGAGTTATCTACTTCTCTCTAGCTCAGTCCCTCATGCTGTATGGGATTGTGGGATGGGGAGGTGCAAGCTTCTTGCACATCGAACCGCTCCTCAGGGTACAGAAGCTGATCATGAGGGTCATCAACCAGAAGCCTCCACGCTATTCATCAGACCAGCTATTCAATGAGTTTGACGTGATGGATCCAAGACAGCTTTACTCCAAGGAGATACTATGCAGATTACACAAGAACCCGAACATAGAAAACATTATTTCAAACAACAACTAACCACCTAATGACTTACTAAACACTAACTAATTAATAATACGCACAAAAAAAACAACAAAACCTACTCTAGAGCATGGTACGCCATAGTGGAGTAGGTCAATTTCCACACAGAAAAAACTAAACAAGTAGAGGACACATTATAAGATTTTTTTGTAACTAACTATTGTATGTAATATTGTAATTTATCCAATATTTTGTGTAATTGAAGTTGTAGTTTTAGTTTTTTTTTGGAAATAAACATTTATTTATTTATTTATTTATTATGTAGAGTCTCTTCATGGTTTCTGGCAGCCTTTGTGATCATGACATCGACTTCTTCCATCTGCAGGTCCCTGTGGAGATCCGAGTTTCTGACTAAGTATGGAGCATTGACAGCATTCCTCAAAACCTTGTTCTGGAATTTCTGGATGGTGTTGATGTTACATTTTCTTGCACAGCCCCACAGCTGGATGCCATACAACCACACAGGCCGAAGAATTTGTCTATACAATAGTAATTTATTGTAGGTTGAAAGGCTTGAATTTCTCCCCAATAACCAGTACATTTTTGAGTATTTGGAATCCAGTTCTTCTTCCTTTTTCTTGACGTGTGACTTCCATCGTAGTTTTGCATCTAGTGTCATTCCAAGATACTTAGCTTCATTTGCAAACGGAACTTCTTTGTTGTTTAATCTTATTGGGATGTATACTTTATGCCGATTTGTGAAGACAACATGTGTGGACTTGCTTTCATTCAACTTGATCCGCCAGGTTCTAGTCCATTTCTCAATTTTCTTGATGGCTTCTTGCGCTTTACCTGTAGCTTCCTCATTAGTTTCTCCAACTGCTAAGACAGCTGTGTCATCTGCAAAGGTTGCAATAGTGTCATTTTCTGGCACAGGAAGACCGTTGGTGTAGAGCAGGTACAGAGTAGGGCCCAATACACTTCCTTGAGGTACTCCAGCTTTAATTGGTGTTAGTCCTGAGTAGCTATCACCTTGTTTCACTCGGAAGAATCTGTCTGACAGGTAAGATTTTAGCAATGAGGCATATTGCTGAGATAAAACTTCTTGTAGTTTCTTAATTAGACCTACTTGCCACACTTTATCAAATGCCTGAGCGACGTCTAAAAAGATAACAGCACAATATTTTTTCTCTTCTAGAGTCTTCTCAATTACATGAATAATTCTATGGACTTGCTGAACTGTTGAATGTTTTCCTCTAAATACAAACTGATGATCAGGAATGAGTTGTCCACTCTCTATCACATGTTTCAATCTGGATAGCAAAACTTTTTCGAAGATCTTGGCCATTATGGGTAATGGAGATATGGGTCTATAAGATGATGCATCATGTGGTGGTTTACCTGCCTTGGGGAGCATGATGACTTCAGCTACCTTCCATGACAGTGGCACATACTTCATCCTCAAAGCTGTATTTATGAGAACTGTGAGTTTTTTCAAAGCTCTATGAGTGAATAATCGGAGTTCTTATCTGTAGCAAGGTTTCTGAGATATTCACTGATCATATCATTCATTCTTATAGCTACTGATACATTCCTTCAGTTTCTTAGCTATAGTGAGGTCCATGTTATTAATGGAAGTGTACGATTGACAATACTGTTGCTGTCCTTTTCTATCATACAACAAAACAGATAGCGCTATCTCTCTCTAGCTTTGCAATGTTGTCAGTTTGCCAGAATATTTTATTTTTACTTTTGACAGTGACTGTACAAGAGTAAACAATTCATTATCAGTCGCCATTTTTTTCTTCATTCTATCAAAATACTTGAGTACACAAGTCGAATAATTGATTTAAAATGTATTTTTGAAACAATGAAATAATTTTTAGACATTACCGTATGAGAAACACAAATTAAAATACCTGAAATGACATTTAAAAGTTGATAACTAACCATCCAAGACTCTTCATCCATGCTTCAGTTAGCCTACACGTATAGGTTAGACCTACTCGTACCGGTATAAATAATATTGAAAAGTTATTTCAGAATTCCATTGAAATTACTTATTTTAAATAGGATTTCTATTTTTCTATTATTAAAAAAAAATTGGAATAGAATACCTACCAAATAACTCAATTTTTGTTGTTTTGAAATTCAGATTGGTGTATCACAGCTTTTTAAATTAGCCGCCATTTCAGGTTTGTATAAAAATAATAATTTTTTTTCACTTTTTGTGTAGTTGAGAAGTTGATATTGTGGTAATTATTCATATTGAATGAAAAAGACTAAGAAATTGTCAAAAAACCACTGATTTATTGATAATTAGAAAGACCGGTTTCGGTTATTACTTCGGTTTCGGTTACGATTATTAAACTGTCTAGCTAGGCCAATGGCAGGCGTTCATGCCCTCGACCAATAGCAGTACTCGCCTACTAGTATAAATTCTGCTGCTCTTGTATTTAGTTTTAGTTTATCAGAGATTGACAATGGTGTAATAACCGAAGCCGGTCTTTCTAATTATCAATAAATCAGTGTTTTTTGACAATTTCTTAGTCTTTTTCATTCAATAAAAATAATAATCTAATCTCAGTTATAAAAGCAAATTTTCGAATCAAATTATGGAAAAAAAATTTCTTGATTAAATTGACATTAAATTGATTAATCAAGGAAATGATAATTATTATTAGATAAAATTTAATGGGATGAATTGAGTAACAGCTGTGTACACTCAGTGGCAAAATGGAAAGACTTGGCAACGTTTTTCTCCTATCTTTCTTCACTGCCATTATAACGTGGACCTCACTATAGAAAATTCAAATGAGTTTTATGGACTGGTGCTCTTGTTCGCTGCCACTTTTTCCTCGCTTCCCTCTTCTCATGGATAAGTTCCAATATGTGATGTGGATAATGTGAACCAGAAGACCTTCTTCTCTGTGTTGAATGTGGAGTGAATGTCTCAGGCTGCTTCTTGGATGTCCCTTGTGAACCTTTCAACCTCAGAATCCAACTGATCACAGCTAGTAATTTCTAGTTCAAAATCCATTTTTACACGCAATAATTCTTGGAATGCTGACCAGTTTGTTTGCCTATTAACTAGCCTCAGACTACATTCTTTCATCACCATGGTTTCACCCACATTGAGGATCAATGCAGTATGATCAGAGCTCAGGTCTTCACAATCTTCTATTTCCATGTAGTTTAATGATAAATTCCTGGTTACAAAGAAATCTATCAAATCTGGTAATTTATTTCTATCAGTTGGCCAATATGTGGGTCTATTTGATGACATTATTGAGTATTGCCTATCATTTATAGCTTGAAATTAAAGCTGTCTTCCTTTTTGAGAGTTCAAATCTTGAGCCCCAACTTATATGTTTTGCATTGAAATTCCCAGGTATGATGAATCTGTTTCCTAGGTGGTCGAATAAATTCTTGTAAACTTCATTGGTTATATTGTGTCTTGGAGGACTGTAAATGGCTGCTACAATAAATTGAAATCTTCTAGTTTCCACTGTAACTTGTTGTCACTTGCAATTTCTTCTGTTTGGATAGGTGAGTTTTCATAATGCTTCAGATCCTCTCTGATTATTATTGCACTTCCACCTCTAGCTTTATTTTGGGGATGAGAAGTATGATACAACTTGTAGCCTCTGAATCTCAGGTATGACTGGGTTGTGAAGTGAGTCTCAGAGATTAAACATATATATATTTTCTTAATTTGAAGTACTGCTATTAATTCTGCTTGTCTCTGTTGAAGGCCATTTGCATTCCATGTTATTATTCTCAATTGCTGGTTCATTAATTTCTTCTTAGAGATTGAATGACTTTGGTTTATTTCTATTTCAATTGGTCTTTGCTCAAATACAGTCAACATCGACTCCTGTTTTATAAGCTTCTCCAAGATGATGTTTAGGATACCACTCATACTTTCTTGTTGTGTTTCCTTTTTCTTTGAAGATACGGCTTCAGAGTAGCTCTTGTTCGGATTTGTCATATGCCCTATAAGTATAAGAACAATGTAACATCTCGAAAAACATAGCGCCTTCTTTTATAGACAGAAATACTTCTACTTATGTAATTGGAAAAATATTTTTCATTATTCAGAGCAATTGCTTGTTTCAATTTTTTATATAATTCAATAATTAAACTACTTCTAGTTAAAATATTTTTGGAAAGAATATTTGAAATTTGAGAAAGCCATTGCCCTTTTCAATTAAATATTTCAACCAAGGAATTTTTTCAAGAAGATCCGATGTGAACTATAGATGTGATGTGTTACAAAAAAACATGATTTGACTGTTTTTACATCGATTTCAAGAGCCGCCAATTCAATATGGCAGACTACTACTGCGCACTTGATGAAAATGTGGATTTCAACATCTTCATAGACATGGTTTCAACAAGAGTTCCTTTCCTCTTGGGAGTCTAATTTTTCAATGCGTATTGGAGGGACCACATCTCATAAATAAATAATTGTCATCCGATATATCTGAGACAATAATTTGGTTGAAAGTCGACTTTATTGCTATTATAAACATATTTTTCTTGCTTCGTTGTGATATTGTAATTCATTATTCTGATATTATATTCACCGAATGATATAATATTGATTTAAAATAGAAACTATAAGATGAATGTTTGGTATTGATATGAAATAATGAAAATATTTTATGATACATACAGAGCGCGAGCCATCCCTTCACACAGGCTTAAATATTAAACTAAAAAATGATGCACTGCATTGAGTTACAATTTTATGTTATCGTATATAATGCTTGAACAGTTGTGTATTATACTGTAATAATATATTGTATAATGGTTTGTTCTGTCATTGTGGTTTCAAACTATATTCCGACTGGCGATATCGTGTGATCAAGCAGTAAACGTATGTTTAATTATTTTATATTTATAATGTAAAGGAGAAAGAAAGCATTTTTCTATTCAAACTATAACTAAGATATTGATAACCAGAATAATACTAACTGGCTGTTGTGATATAATTATTATCATACAGTAAAAAGTACACACCAAGAAATTGGATAAGCTGGTAGGCTCCATTCCTGGTATTTGTGATAGCGGTCCTTTGGTTTGATCCTGCAGTATTGTGTAGATGGGTCCCAGGTTGAGATGGACAACGAGTGAATTGGCCTGCTCCGATGTCAATGTATCTATCTGAGCTTCCGATTGTGCCTGTTAATTTTATCAATGGTTCCATAATTTTCATAGAAATTATAAAAAAAACATCATAATCAATTACCATAATACTTATTGAGCGCTACCGAGATTATTTGTGTGGATGGGATGAGAACTCGTAGTTTTATAGAATGTTGAGTTTCATAGAATAATGATCACACTTCGAAATGGGACCCAAGGATTCAACCGACAGCTAAGGCGGCTCGTATTACATTCAGTCACCAGTCTCGACCAGCAATGGGTCGCCACAAAGCACTCATTCACGGACGAATGTAAAGAGCTCTGCGACACTAGTCAAAAAAACAGGATTGACTCCCGATCGAAGTGAAACACAAGCTTGGTCGCCAAAATCTGGTGAACCCGGCTGGCGAACTTAGTATAATGAGCACAATGAGAATTAATGTCCCCTGACTTTATTCCTCATTGATGGACGAATGTAAAGAGCTCTGGGACACTAGTAAAAAAACAGGATTGACTACCGGACTCTCGATCGAAATGAAACACATGGAGTGATCCGTGGTCTAGTGGATAGAGAGCCTGCGTAGCAGCATAGAGATCCCGGGTTCGAACCATCTCACAACCAAAAGTTTTTTAACCAGATCACTCCCGTGTTATCGTATGGGCACGTTAAACTGTCGGTCCCGGCTGAAGTATAACAGTCGTAAGGCCCATTGACAGCTCATATTATATATTCAGGCGGTGGGACCTTCCCTCAAGGGACTCCCCACCAACAAAAGCCATACGAATTCACTGTTTACCAGCTGGGTCGCCAAAATCTGGTGAACCCGGCTGGCGAACTTAGTATAATGAGCAAAATGAGAACTAATGTCCCCTGACTGGCTCGGACACTTGGCGAACCACTGGTTGCCGAGACTGGTGGCTGAATGTAATTCGAGCTTCAAAGTGTTATACACTCGCAAATTATCTGGGTCGAGTTGCAACATACACTTCACTCCGCTAGGTCAATAAAGAATACTGAGTCAAATAACCTCGATATCCACTATCCCACTATAGTGAGGTTCACTTTATAATGGTAGTATACGATATACAATAGTGTTATCCTTGTCTATCATGCAACAAAGCAGATAGCGCTATCTCTCTCTAGCTTTGCAATATTGTCAGTTTGCCAAAAATATTTCATTTTTTATTTTGACAGTGACTGTAGATGTAAACAAACAGTTCTGAGCCACCATATTTTTTCTTCATTCTACTAAAATACGTCAGTACTCAAGTCGTATAATTGATTTGAAATGTATCTTTGAATACCGTAAATGAAATATTTTTTAGATATTACCGTAGAGAAACACAAATTTTCCTAAAATGACAATTTAATAATAGTTGATAACTTTGATCATCGTTGACTCTGTCCATGCTTCAGTTAGTCTACCGGTGTACCGGTAACTTATAGGTTAAGCCACTGATGCCGGTATGAATAACCTTCCGGCAGTCACACTGTTGTAAAAATACAACAGTGTTAGTTTTTGCCGCACAAAACTATTGAATGGGGTGGTGTCAGTGAATGAGTCACCTTTACATTCCAAAACTTTCTCCCCATCACTCCACTGAGTTGCAGTATCAACCGAGCAGTGGTTCAGTGTTTAGGTGCCATTTGGTCGCGACAGTGCATAAGTATGATAGGGAAAGACTGTATACGGGGACTAAACGAACCAATAGCACAGAATTGATGGCTTTGCTTGGTATACCTTTTTGGGCTACGAAATGGTAATCATCCAAATGTTTATAGGCGTAAAATAATCCAATGAGATGGGAATAGTAATTTTTTAATTAATTAATATGTTTCGACAGTAAGCAGAGTACATAACACTTGAAAAATTGGATGTTGTAAAAATTACAACACGCGACTGCTCGTGTGATTGAGTAGGGCGCGACTAACGGAAGGATAATATTGAAAGGTTATTTCAGAATTATTTCCATTAAAATTATCTTATAAATAGGATTGTAGTTATATATTATTTTTAAAATAAATTTAAATGGAATACCTACCGAATAACTTAATGTTTGTTGTTTTGAAGTTATGTTTTCAAGTTTGTATGAAAATAAAACTCTGGTCTCAGTTATGAAAGCAAAGTTTTGAATCAAATTATTTAAAAAGATATTTTTTGATGAATTTAATTAATTTGACATGAAATTAATTATTTTATCAAGGATATGAAAACTAATATTGGATCAAAATTAATGGGATGAATTGAGTAACAGCTGTGTACAATCAGTGGCAAAATGGAGTCAATTTAAGAGAGACTTGGCAGCGTTTTTCTCCTATCTTTCTTCATTGCCATTATAACGTGGATCTCACTATATTATTTTATTTTAAATGCTTGACCTGATCTCAGAATTGTAAAAGAGAAGAGAGCAATAGAGGGTTGCTTTCTCCAAAGTTGGTTTGTTGGTTTGACTATTAAACCAGTTTATCAATGTATGGTTACATCTATTGTAATGTGTTTCAAATTGAGTCAATTGATGGTTTAAAATATAATTATTTGAGTTTAATTTTTTTAAGAAAACGATCCAGAATCATATAAGTGGATAGTTTATTTTACATAGACCCGGTTGCACAAAAGCCTGTTGAATTTTTTATAATGATTGAATATCATGAGAATTAATTAAAAAGGCTTTCTTGATTGAAGGAGACATTCTCTGATTGGTTCTAGTGGCATTTAATCACGATTGAAATTGAACAGGCTTTTGTGATTCGATAGGTGATATCGAATCGAAATATCGATATTAGGCTATAACTGACCTGCAGCCTCTCGAGTCGATCATCCATGAACTGGTAGAGAGCAAGCATGGTTTGCATGTGATGCAAAC
Source organism: Nilaparvata lugens (assembly GCF_014356525.2). NCBI lineage: Eukaryota > Metazoa > Arthropoda > Insecta > Hemiptera > Delphacidae > Nilaparvata > Nilaparvata lugens. Next base: position 32,269,550 of record NC_052504.1, read on the forward strand.
AGTTCAACAAGTAGACTGCCATGTCGACACTTGACAGGCGACTGGCAGTTATGTTCACTGATTGCAGCAATGGATCCAATATGCTTGAAACAATCTGAAATTACACAAATTAAATTGAACATGTCATTATGCTCCAGAACCTGAATGATTGTGATCACTTAAACAAAAAATAGATTCAAAATTTGATAATTTTTGATCAAAAAGATAATTAAATTGTCCATTCCTGTTAACTTTGTTCTAGTATACTTGTTGTTTTGCTGTTTGTATTATTCATATTAGGTTTCCCATTATTTCTATATTGTAAGTACTTTTTAATTCCATGTAAAATTGGTGTGTATAGTTGAAAATTGGATGAATAGATTGAGAATTTTCTCAATTCATGATAAAAATCTCCAAAGTAAAACCTAATTTCAGATGAAAGTACTCTTGTGAATTTAATCTCTTTCTCCCATTTACTGGCAATCTATTTTCATACTCAGCCTTTTAACGTACTTCTAATTAAGATACTATGAATAAAAGTGTTTCATGTGAATGGCATTTCAAATTCAGATGGAAACCCGAATAAAGCACTAAATAATATTTGGCAAAATAAAAATTTTGCTAAAGCAGTAATGAAATTCTAATTTGAGACACCAATATCGATTGCCAAATCGACTCAGTTGTACTATTGTACTCAGGATTAACACAATAGTAATACTATGATCTGATTCAAAACAGCTTATGACAAAAAAAAAACAGTGATCTAGAGAGCGCACTGGGGATAGTATGGATATATATATATGGGCATATATATATATATATATATATATATATATATATATAATATATATATATATATATATATATATATATATATGGATATATAGTATGGATTTGTACATGACTAAATGAGTAAATAAATATTGACCTACCTTTTGCACTGCAAGATAGGATGCATTCACTCCTGCTTTGTCAGCAAATGATTGATTCCAAATCGTGCACACTTTTTCATAGATCAAGGCCACATAGTCCAACACCAAGAAATAAGCTATTATTGAAAAGTTACCTTGTTTATCTTCTCGTGAGATCCTTCAGCCACACTCACAACGGACAGTATGTCCTTGAGTAGATTGAGCAGATGGGTGACAGATGGAGCTGGTGACAGGTCAGGTGGTGGCATGTCCCCGCGATCCGCCAGGTGGTGCCTCACTTGGTTCTGCACATTGGTCAACATCACCTGTTCACCCAACCTGACAAGATCATCCAACGTCGACACCAATGCACTGTCACTGGGGATAACCTGGACAAACATTGTTGAAAATCTGCCATTTAAAACATAATTGTGATGCGAATTACAAAAGTTGATGGTGAATTGCTTGAAATTAATTTATCTCATTTGAATATAAAGCAATGTGTATTAATGAGAAATGATGAATAAATTATTCATGTTAATTTAACCTTGTATAATTTTGCTGTACTCTCTAATTTTACTAATGCTATATATGAGATTGCGTTTCTCTGTTCATTGCACTTTATCATGTAATCTCAACATCAATAAAGCAAGTTTCCAAATCAATTGACCAGAATAGCCGAGTCGACTAAGGCGTTGCACCCTACAGTCTTCTAGCGCTACCTTGTCGTGGGGTCGGATCCCGCCGTAGGCATGGACGTTTGATCATCTCATCAAATCACCCACGCACAAGCTAAAAGCTCATGTAGGCACCATCCGCAATAAAAAATATATAAATGCCAAAATATTTAGTTAAAATAGAAATAATTGTTTTTTCCTCCACCTCCTGTCTAAAGTGCTTACTTTACTCCCTGGAACATAATACTGAAGTGTCATTTTTTTCGCTCTCGGGAGGAAAAAACAGGAAAACTCCCTATAGCGTAAAGTAAATCCATTTAAATAACATGGGAAGCATCTCTATTTTAAAAACGTACTTTTGAAATAGGTTAGAAGGTCTAAGCTAAGATGAGGAAGCATATAGAGTAGTCATTAAACCAACTAAATTCAATACCTCAACCAGACATTTGATCAATACATGAAATTTATGTTTGTATGCTAAAATTATTACAAACTTCATATCACTATACAAAAAAATTTTAAAACATTTTTTTATTCCATGTTATTCAAAATACCAGCCAACGAATATTCCTCATGAACTAATCAAATTTGAAACGGGAACTTCATCATAGCTATAGTTGTGGCGGCCATTGTTGTTACAAATTTTGCCGGCAGATAGCGTACAGCGCTGTCGACGGAGAACTGTGATTACAAGCCAGCTGTTTCTGTTTACTTTTTAGATTATGTTGTAACACATTGTTTGGTCACGTACGTTTTTAAAAATTATATTATTTACAGTTTTTATAAAAATGTAGGTGGAGGAAAAATGTTGTGTATATCAAGAGTGGAAAATGCTTTTTCTCCCTCGGGAAAATTGTTGCCCTCGGCTTCGCCTCGGGCTTCAAACGTTTTCCTCAGGGAGAAAAAACATTACTTCTCACTCTAGATATACAAATAACTATTTTTTGGCAGTGAATCTTTGATGGAACCAAAATGTCTTAATCAATTCAGCTCATTGAACATTTTGGACAGGTAGCCTTTTGTTCCTCTTTAACTATTGGGATCATTCGGGGAAATATTTTGAATACTAATTCCTCTTTAACTATTGGGATCATTCGGGGAAATATTTTGAATACTAATAAAGAGTTTGATGGTATACCTGGCAAAAGGTTTGATGATAGAAGCGTAAGAAGTTGATGGCACAATACAGTGCGGTCACAACCGTTGTAGAAGAAAGAATGTGTTCTACTCGAACTCTGAGAGGATGACATACTCCTTCCGATATATTTGCCAATGCTTGTTGAATTTCCTCATTCACATCTGAAACGATAAAATAAAAAATAAACGAATGAATAAAGAAGAAATTAATAAAACAACCAAAAAGAAGATACTAAACATTCAGAGCTTTGTATCAGGAATATCTCAATTCAAATCACTGAAGACCTAAACCTAATACCTAAAAGACTTTTGAAGACCAGCCAAGATATATTTTGGATTTGCAATTAATTGATTCAAGTTGACTTTAGTAGATTTACCACCAAATCCACAATACTATGAACTAACTGATTGAGTGCACCTATACATAGGAGAATTACTAAACTTTTGTTTATCTAAACTGAAATAATCAAGCTTATTACAAAAAAAACATTTGTTTGATTTGATCCTACATTCCTATTATATGTATAGGATTAGTTTGCTATTGCATAGAAGATTGTTTCTACTCCTCTATTATTATTTATCGATTGTTTCTATACAAATATCCGAAACGATCAAGGCGTTACACACTTCAGTCTGCTAGCGCTGCCTGGTCGTGGGTTTGAATTCCGCCGAAAGCATGGAATCATTTGATAGAAACACCCTTCTACTTTCCATTGCACAAGCAATAAGCTCATGTGGACATCATCCATAAATAATAATAATAATATTCGTAAGACTTTTATTGGTGGGGAGTTCCTGACGGAAGTTCCATCTCGCCTGAATTTATGATTTGAGCCGCCTATGGGCCTTACAACTTCATACTTTAGCCGGGACCGACAGTTTAACGTGCCCATCCGATAACACGGGAGTGACCTTTTTATCATCCATAAAAAGTATTGTACACTATTTATAAATATATGGAAGTAGAAAGTGATTATTCACTGTTTACTAGGAGTGAAGATAGTTTCGCCATATTGTGCTGACACCCTCAGTACAACCATTGTGGAACGGTCGTCACTCCTAATAATCAGTGAGTAAACACCTCCTATTTCGAAGTTCTCAAAAAAGTGTACAATATTCTACAGTAGGGAAAATATATCAATTACACCCAAAAACAAAAATTAATAATTTTTGCGGTGCAGTCAAACTGCATTTTTTAGGTGTTAAAATAAAATTTACAGAAATTATTTTCAAATAATTTATTTCAACAAATCGTAAGAGCACAAACGGAAATTTTGGTTTTATACAGGAAATTAATTGTTGGCGCACTGATGTATATCATCTGTCAACCGTACCATAATGTTTCGAAACAAATTTCTTCCTTGGAAAATACTATAAAAGTATTATTATTCATAATTGAATATTATACTTTTTGAATATAACTCCAGTAAGGTGGCGATAATCATTTTAGACGCATTGATCAAATCACACTGAATTTTATTACGTGAATGAGTAGAATGAAAGGCCACTTCATTCGGCCAAAGTGACTGCCTGGTAAACGATGTCTTCGAATGGAATAATTGGACCATATTTTTTTGAGGATAGCTACGGCCACGCAGTTAGTAACATCAGCTCGCTATGTTCAAATGCTAAACAGCTTCCTCATTCCTGAACTTCGGCGATATCATGTGAATGAGAACACTCATTTTCAACAAGATAAAGCAACTAGCCATACGGTTAGAGTATGAAATCTTTTTGCGAACCGTTTGATGAGTAAGAATGGAGGGGATATTGAGTGGGCCCCTCGATCACCAAAAAATCACCCATCTAAGCTCCTGTCATTTATTTTCATGGGGATACCTCGAGTCATTTTGAGACTCATCCAGCAGCAATACAGGACTTGAAACCGCTGGAAAATCAAGGAATCCGTGCTATAAAACCAGAGGTGTTACAGCGTGTTAAGAGAGAATTTCAGTGTCAGACTTAAAAAATGTGTGCAAAATGATGGTGGCCACCTTACTGGAATAATATTCAAAAGTAGCAATTTTTCTGCATAACAACCTAAATTTCCATTCATGTTCTTACGATTTGATTAAATATAATATGACTTGGAAATATTTTTGTGAATTTTATTTTGGTACCGTTATAGTGCCGTTTGATTGCCCCGTCTTTTATACATCAAATACATTTTCTATAATATTTTCCTGATTTTAGTTTAACTGTGTTTGTGGGAGATATAATGGTACCTAATTTGTCGACAGACTTGAGCAGTGTGTTGAGATTGTCCTTCTCGATGGGCACAGCCTGGTGCAGCCATGCAAGCATGTCGCCAACGTATCGCTTGGCGTCGTGAGCGTGCATCTCTATTGGCTTGGGCGTACCCCCCGGCCCCCCCTTCGTCAGTGCATCTAGGAACAGGCGCACCAGAATCGCCCGTCGGTTCGTGCAGTACTCGTTCATCACGTATCTGCAAAATACCAGCATTATTTTCTTCAACCTCCGATAACATATCATGAGAAATAGACAATGGTTAAGGGGACAATGTTCATAGAGCTGAACGGCGTAAATTTTAGTGATAAAATAATACTCTTTTCTATATATTCGTCTTTTATATATGGCAAATAGGAGGTAGAAAAAATGACTTTTGTATAATGTCATATATTTTGCTTTCAACTCTGAGAGTGTAATAGTAGCCACATATTAAGGAGGTAGAGGTACCTCAATGTAAAACAAATACATTTTGTGTTATGGATGCCCGCATGGTGAGGTGGTCCAAGTAGAGGTTTACCGCACGACCTATCTTAATATCCTTACCATGCGGGCGCCCATAACACAAAATATATTTGTATAACAATGAGGTACCTCTAGTGATGTGGATCGGGAATATTCCCAGTGGGAAGGAACTTATGATTTGGCAATATTTCCGGGAATATTTCCGAGGTCAAGAAATTTTGGGAATTTAAGGGAATTTATGGGAACTTAAGGGAATTTATAAAATTGTTCTAAAAATGATTGAAATTGATCAATCCCACTCATATTTTACATCAATATAATCAATAACTCATCATTCTATTTGATATTGATCAAGCTCAGCCACATTTTACATTGATATAATCGATAAATCATCATTCTCTAAGCCTGTTTTTGCTCACTCACTCACTGTCTTTTAAATACTCCAATACTTCAGTCAATGAAAGATTATAGAGGGAAAATTTTGGAACACAATTTTTGACCACGTAGCTCTTCTAATGGTAGTAAGGGGGTAAGCATATCAAAATTCCTCACTCCTACCCCCTGTGCTAAGGTGGTGGGGGTGGTTTGAAAGTACCATATTTTGTTTTTTTGCATATATCTCAAACAATATGCGCCTTTCGGAATTTTTTCGAACACAATCATAATATTAAAGCTCACAAATTATCCTACAAGTTTTATTTCCAACATTTTTCCATATCTCTCATAGTTTTCTAGGTATGAGCTCTCTAAGGTATCACATTTTTAAGAAAAACCCTTCCAGCTCCGATTTTATCATATTTTTGGCCTTATAACTGTTCAACGATTCATTGAAAAAATCCGTGCTAATCATGGCTCATAGAGCGTTATACTCTCTTCAATTCCATCTATGATCTCATTATTTTACGCATCTCCCAACAATTGTTGCAGCCGTTATAGTGTTGAGTGTGAAATCTTCAGTTTAACAACAATAGACCAATTGTCGGGGAAATTGGAGGGGAATGTTTGGAACACAATATTTGACTTCGCAGTTTTGTTTGAACTAGTTAGAAGGTGAACATATGAAAAGTCATCATCCCTACTCCTTGAGTTTAAGGGATGAGGGTAGTTTAAAAGTTGCATTTTTTCATTTCTAGCTGACACACATGTAAATGGGAAACAATGCATTTCAGCGACATGGCTGAGTAAAAATGAAGCTAGATAAATTTCTACAAGTTTTGTACAGTAGAGTTTTGTGATATCTTCTTTAGATTTTTGAGATTTTCACTTTTAAAAGTGTAAAATCTTTGAAAAGACAGTTATTTTTTCAACTTTTTGCATTTTCAGGGCTTATTACCCAACAACAATGTATCGAAAAAATGTAATTTTTTTCATAGGGGGTTGGAGTGAGGACTTTTAATATGATTACTCCCTTACTATCCTTATCCCTCTATATCTTTTTGAGCATTCGTCAAAAATTGTGTTCCAAAATCTTCCCTCTATAATGTTTCATTGACTGGACTATACGAGTAATTATAATGTATATAATTAAGTAATATATAATTAAAAGACAGTGAGTTGTAGAGCATTCAATTCTCTTCAATTTTATGTATTATTTCATCATTTTATGCTTTCCATCAATTTTTATAGCAGTTTCAGTGTTGAGTGTGGTAGGAATGAGGACTTTTTCTTTGCTTACCCCCTCACTATCCTTAAAAGGACTGCGAGATCAAAAATTGGGTTCCAAACTTATTCCTCTATATCTTTTTGAGCATTCGTTGCTTGTACTAGTATCTTATTACAAGTTAAGTGAGCCTCAATGACTCTTGAAAGGTTGTGAGCTGTGGAATTATTTCTTTTTAATATTAAATTAAACTCGAGTTTGTTTTAGTTTAGCCTATTTTGCTATATTTTATAATTTCTAATTTTTGGATTTATATTCTGCTCTAATCTCAATTAGGGGGTCAATTATTTTTGTGCGGAGAAATCGAATAAAATCATGCAATGGAAGTTAAATTACACTCAATACTTTGTTGACTTTGGTTATCTGATTTACAGGCATTTATTAGTAAGTAAAAAAATCTTATTCAACTTGTAAGACATGAAAGTAGCATGATAATAGTGGTGCAATTGAATGATTTATTGAGTGCTCATTTCTCCTTTCAGTCTACGAACTTCAAATTACTGTTTTCTTTGAACTTACTACAATTTATAAGTTATTCATCCTTATATTTCTTACATAAATCTGTTGTATAACAGGTGATTGAGACCATGCGTGACAAAAAAACTTCTTTTTCGGTCATTTTTTATAGAAGAAATCATAAATTTCCTTAAATTCCCATAAATTCCCGGGAATTTATGATTTTTGGGAATATTTCCCTTAAATTCCCTGGGAATATTTCCTCGATATTAAATTCCCGGGAATTTTACATCACTAGGTACCTCTAACTCGACCTCAACCTCTCCCTCTAACTCTATATTAACCTACTCACTATGCGGTTACCCTAAAAGTAGTCCAGTCACTATATACACTGGTGCATGCAATTTATAATGTAGTTCTGATTTTTTAATATATTATTTGGGTACAGAAGTGAAGTCCAGAACCAATTTCTTCGTGCAAAATTTTCTTGTGCTAGATACAGTTCATTTGGCCATTTTTTGTGTATTGGAATATGGGCTTGAGTACACTCAACAATAAATTTTCCATTTTTCTACCGAATTTAACTTATGATGCATGATTTTATACCGATGACGAGCCGAGAAGAATGAAGTGTAGTACTATGAAATCTGAGCATAGTGTCAAAAGAATTTTGATCATTGAGGTGTCCTTAAGCGCGCCTCTCCACTATTAAATACTGAAATGAAGTGCATCTAACGGGTGATTCTCATATAACATAATCTCATGAACTTATGTCATTGTGCGAAATATCAATGTGAGGACAATGTAGTTGGTGATGATGGTTGAAGCTGAAAATTAGGTGTTTTTCACAATACAAGGAGCATTGTTGTCAGGTGTAACTGGAAATCTATATGAGATAGAGTGCTCTACCTGATTTCAGATTGTAGAGCAAAAAAATTCACCAGAATTGATTTTTTTATTCAAATTTCACCATTTTTGAAAAATCATAACTCAGTACTCATTGGAGATAGAGAGTTCTGAAAGATCTCATTTTATTCAGAATTTTATAATCTAAAAAAAGGCGAGAGCAAATTTTTCTTTCCTTTTCCCCCTTTTTTATATCTATATTGACTGGACTAAAGACAGTTCTTTTTTCCAACTTCATCCACTCATCTATAATACAAAATACAATATCAAAATCTCAAAGAATTTCGTAGAATTTCAAGACGTTATCAATATTGAATCCGAATCTAATTCTAACCAAATCTTATTCTCAGAAGCTACCGGTTAGCTATATTGATTCCATTAACGGTGAACATACTTTGTGATCTATGACTCTTAGCCGACGTTAGTAATATATAAATACAATAAGTTTGAAATTAAACACTTGAGAAATAGTATTTATTAGGATATTAAACGAGCAATTTCTGTTTATATGTTTTTATGTTTATATATATCTGTATGTGACCGGATCTCGAAAACGGCTCTAGTGATTCTCACGAAATTTGGAACAAAGTAGGTTTATGATATGAAGATTCGATTGCACTAGGTCTCAACCCTGGGATAACTCGCTGAAGGACATTAAAGGGATAAATACGTCCTTGGAAAAACAGCTGGAAATATTGTCGTTTGTCGATACCGTAATGGAAAAGTGAACGAGTGCATGTGTGGGATCATCCAGCTGATCTCACGAGAAGAAAAATTCAACAAGAGAAACTTATTTTCGTTTATTTCTCTTTTTTTTTGAAAACATGTTTACTTCAGAAAGTCCAAAATAGTAACTAGATGCTGTTAGTGTAGAATAGTACATAGTATATTAACAAATATTGTAGCAAACATAGTAAATCATAGTATATCGAATACATAGTATATCTATTTGTAATTGATGATGTGTTTGTTTTTTGAAGTGTGAATAAATTGTTATTTTAACCTAGATTTTGTTTTGGACTGTAGTATAAATTTAAAATGGGACAGTTTTGGGCATAAGCTGAGAAAATGAATAAATAAATATAAACTATAAATTCAATCTTTGGTTACAAATTTTCTATGCTTTTACACTCCAGAGCAAAGCTCGGTCCCCCGATATTCAGCTAATATATTAATATCGGGGCACCGAGCTTCGCTCGTTATTTTCATTTATTGATAAACAGAACACAATTCTCTAAAATGATCGTGTTTATATTTCACAGCTGGCTATACCTCATTATATGAATTTCGGGGATGCGATATTTTGATTTTTCACATACTCACTCGCTCACTCACTTTTTTACTACCCACAGCTGTTTCAGCGAAGGATGAATTATCCTTTTAATGTCGTTCAGCGAGTTTTCCCAAGGATGAGTGCAATCGAGTCTTTATATCATAAACCTACTATGTTCCAAATTTTGTGAAAATCGTTAGTGCCACTTTCGAGATCCGTTAAACATAAATAAGCAGATATAAAAATAGCCAGATATATAAAAACATAAATTGCTCGCTTAATATAATAGGATATGCTATTACTTTCCTTGCCCTATTACCATAGGTAAGGAAAGTATTGCTTTCCAAAAAAAAATTAAGGTACCCCAATTTGTAAATTTCTATACGTTTCGAGGTCCCCTGAGTCCAAAAAGTAGTTTTTGGGTATTGGTATGTGTGTGTGTGTGTGGTGTGTGTGTGTGTGTGTGTGTGTGTGTGTGTGTGTGTATGAGTGTATGTGCGTCTGTGTACACGATATCTCATCTCCCAATTAACGGAATGACTTGAAATTTGGAACTTAAGATCCTTCCCCTATAAGGATCCGACACGAACAATTTCGATCAAATGCAATTCAAGATGGCGGCTAAAATGGCAAAAATGTTGTCAAAAACAGGATTTTTCCAACGTTTTTGATAAAATACATACCTAAAATAGTCATTGTTAAGCTCTATCAACTGCCACAAGTCCCATATCTGTAAAAATTTCAGGAGCTCCGCCCCATCTAGGTAAAGTTTGATTTTAGATTCCCAATTATTAGGCTTCAGATACAATTTGAACAAAAGATTCCAAATGGAAAAGATTGAGCATGAAAATCTCTACAATTAATGTTCAGTAACATTTTCACCTAAAATTTAAAATAAGCTCGAAATTCGAGAAAATGTTATTATTTCAATTGCAAACTGTTGGCAACTGTTGATTCTATTATCATTCACTATGAAGAGATAGAAAACCTCGTGTGTCTCCAGCGTTATAGTCCTGTTATCAGCTGGCTTAGATCTTTGAATAGTAGACTTGAGATGCGCGGGAACACTAGCGTCAGGTGATAAATTTTTATAACGGCAAGGAAAGTTGTGTGAGTGCGCCACACCAGATTTTTTTCATAACGTACTTGAAAGGGACTGGTCTATCTTGAAGTCTGGTCATAGCCTGAGTCAGGAGATTGCTCATCGATGGAGATTCAATGTTACGGCAATGTGTCTGAGCCCATCTGTAGATTTTTTCCACAGCTGCTTCCTAAAAAGAATACTTTAATAATTAAAAAGATATTTATTTTGATTATTTTTAAGACTTTTTCAGAAGCTGAATTTAGAAAGAATTTTATGAGCTGAATTATTTCAAACGAGCAGGTGTAACCCATGCTCTACAACGGTCTTACTGAATGGAGCATTAATAGATGCCATAACGACATAATGATGATAATGAAGAATGAGTTTTTTCAAGTGGTCATTCAAATTATTTAGGATTGACTTAGTAAGCTTAATATGATAAAGAAGATGAAGATTATCAATGTTTATTTGAGATTAACAACAAAAAATGTATTTTTTTTTAATTACATGGATAATTAAAAAAAAGAAGAAAATTAATTTCTCATTTTAGCGAAGTTATAATAGGCCTATAGTTAATTATAATATAAATATAAAGAAAATAAAACAATCATCGATTCTCGAGAAGTCCTGAGAATTTCATGACCAATAATAACTCTTAAAGCATAAATTAAACAAACAGTATAGAAGTTTTCTCTGCTTATAGTAGCATAAATTAAACAAACAGTATAGAAGTTTTCTCTGCTTATAGTAACAAGATGAGATCTTAATTATTATTAATTATAATAATATTAAAGCTCAATGGATAGGTAATCACAGCATGTAGGTACATTAATTGAGAATGTATGGGGGGGCTGTTCAACAATAACACGAACCACCACAGATGGATCCTAGCTTAATAGTAACATAGATAACGGGCAAAGACACAGACAGATTCAAACCCCGACCAAATAAACAGGAACTTCACTAGTTTTTTGTTTTTATGACTGACCTGGTACATAGCCATCTGATCCATAATAGCAAGTCCCAGTGTTTGATGACCCGATTGTAAAAGTTTTCTACAATTTTCATGGATCGATTTGACTCTGTCCAATGCTGAGAAAAACGCATCAGTTATATTCGCTTCCCCTAGAGCTGCTAGTTCTTCTTTGGATAACTGGAACGTGGTGAGAAACGACTTGGCAACATCTTGTTGCATACTCAACTTGTCACTGCAAACATTGGAATGAGTTTTTATTGCCAAAGTATTGAATAAGGGATTGATTCTTTAGCCTGCATACGAATTAACAGTGAATATTAGATGGTGATAGATCACAGTGCTGTTTTGTAATAATTTTCGAATAATTACTTTAATATTGGCTATTATCATTTAATACAACTTATTGAAAATATTCGTTTATCATAAAATATCTCATAACTAATATTAGATGTGCATAAGCCTCCTGGCTGGTTATTAATTATACTTCATAGAATACTTCATACACATATTATAATTAATGTGTTGAAAAATATAATAATGAATACAAACTCAATTTATGAATAAACCACTTCGAATCGCACGACATCTTCAATCATTCAAAATCAAAACTTTTTGTTCAATTATCCCGCTCCCGAAGCCGTCATGCAAATCGCAGTGGTCTGTAAAAGGCTTTATGTGAATAAAACTTCACTTTAGTGCCTGCGTGATAATTACTTGGTTTTAGGCCTACAACATTCTTCATTTTGATATTTTATTATTAATATGATATTGCATTCAAAGTTGAGTTACAGTTCTTGAGGATAATTCAGTCTACGAAAATCAAACTGATCATTAATTTCAGAAAAAATAATTCGCTTAATCCAGAAATGTGTCTAGATGAGGTGAATTTTACAATGCAACATTTTAAGCTTATATTGTAACTTGAAAAAAAGATCTAGAGAGAATCAAAAGCAATGGTTACTTTAAGCTAAACTAGTCAATGTGAAATTTCTAACAAATTATTCTCATTTGGAATAAGCGAAAAAAATGAATTACAGAAGAGAATGGAAAAATACCTCTCACACTGAAGCTTTGTTGTCTGTTCTATGAGATCATGAGTTTGTGACTTTGTAGCCTGCAATTGCAGTGTCATATTTTGGACAGAATTGTTCATTTCAGATACATCATTGTAAACACTGTCAAGAGCTTCTTTCACCATACGAAATGCAGACAGAAATTCCTTTAAAATGAAAAAGCCAATAACCAAGGATTAGTGAAAAAATGTAACATGACTAATGAATTTATAATGAAAGGAGATAATAAAGGAATGTTTAAAATTGAATGAAAAGTTTGAAAATAGAATTTTCTATGTAAGTTATATTGATCAAAACTCATATTATTCAAATTCAAATTTGCTATTGACTTTCTATGAGTTATTCTAGCAGGTGGTTGACAAGTGGCTCTAAGTTAAGTGGCTTACAGAGTCCTAATTCAGAAAACAAACCCACCTGCTCGCTGATAAGATATATTAAACAATCTTTACTGAGCAATATTGATAGTACCAAAAATTTACACTAAATGAGAATTTTACAAGATTAATAATAGAAGTTCTAAATGAAATCCACTAGATAGCATTCAGTTCACATAATTAGATCCTTAGTAATTCTGCAGGTACAGACATGCAATTCTACTCACTTCATTGATAAGTAAACTCCTTTTTTCGATTTTACTTCTCAGACTCCTCCTGGATTGTAGAGTATTTTCAGTGAAAAATACTGACAACTCTTTCAGTGCTTCCAATGTATCCTACATTGAAACAAGAATAATAATTATAATTATCATTCGACGTTGTTTCTTAACTACGCCCGATATACGCGGTTTTATAGCGTTTTTTCTGCGTTTTCTCAGCCTTTTCAAGAGATAATAGAGAGAAAATGTACAGAGCAAATGAGCAGAAAATGTTCAAATTTGGTACATATTTTTAGGTAGGTTCTAGAAAGTTGATGTTACAAGGGCTTCGAAAATTTTTCCGAAGATACAATCAAAATCGACGTTTACCATCGATTTTCAGCCTGGTCTCTGTCATCTGTTTATTGAATCGATTCTAAAAAACCGTATTTGACGGGAGGAAGCAAGATCAGATGAAGAATGCATGCGAGCGAAGCGGGTCTGCTATTCTCATCTCTGGATGATTCAGCCGGAGGTCCAGGGGGCGGAGGCGGATGAAGTGAGCCTGCCGGCTAGTTCAATATATTATTTCATCCAGTGACCTCCCGTGGAAGGGGTTTAAGGATTTGTCGAACTTGTCTTTACTGGAATGAGGTTTTCTATTTAATCGTTAGAGTTAGAGTTTATTTTCTGGTGCCGGCGGAGTGGTCATTGAACTCGGAAATGGAATAAGAGCATTGCTTCACCAGCTCTATCTTCAATTCAATTCTAAATCTTTTCCATTTCAACCCCTTCATGTGAGAAGATAAGGCATTATAGAGATTGATACCTGAACTTTTTAGCCCCTTAGCATATAGTGTGATCGTGTTTCATATATGGAGTCTCTTATCATAATACCTATTCATCTATTATCATAATACTCATCATAAAATACTTTCCAACATAGAAAGGCTGGGGAGTGGTAGAGTTTCTAGCGTTTTAAAATATGGGCGGAAGCTTGTCCGCTTTGTCTCACACCATCACCCTTAAAGTCCAATTTTGTAATCTAAATATCTCGTATGACTCGACAGAATTTCCCCCAGAATGCTACTCAATAAAGAATCAGCGAATGAAACAATATGTGGTATACATTTTTTTAAATTATGAAAATTCAATACAGATCTTAAATTTCTTATTAAAAAACATCGCTGAATTCAGCTTTCTCCAAATATATTCTATCTTGGAGTTTCGATGGTTTCCAGTACAATATATTGTCAATCATTACAGCCAGAACCTCAACTTCTTCAATCTATTCAATTATCTGGCTTCGTATTTCGAGTAAAGCCCTTTCCGCTGACCTGAAGCTTATCTGTTTTGTTTTTTATAATTAAAAGTCAACATATTTGCTCTGAGCAAATTGATTCATCAAGTCTTTTAAGAGCTGTGAGCCTATTTTAATTGAGTTCCATATTATGCTGTTTACTGCTTTTGACTCTTCACTTACATCGTCAGCTCACATGACGCTCTCGGCAGCCCTTTTTGGCGAAGCTCTTTTAATAAATTTGCACACTTTAGGTAGGCCTAAACCTGTTAAAGGCCAAATCATAATAGCCTAGTAGGTTAGCTGAACAAAAACCTGATTACATTGGAAGGAAATTTTATAAAAAACTACCTGGTTTTCTAAAAATTACTAACGGAAAAATCTGGTGTGGCGCACTCACACAACTTTCCTTGCTCATTGAACTGTAAGCCCCATTCTTAAACGAGAATAATTTAGGGGAATAACATAATGACAATTGGCAGCAACATAATATTTGAAACTACGATCAGACTACTGTATATGTGTATAATATATCATTGTTTTCAGAGTACTTTTTCCTTTGAGCAAATTGTGAAATTCGATGATATTTTTTAAAAGTCGTCAAAACAGCTGTTCTACAGATTAAATATCTCAGCCTTTGTGCAAAAAGTTGTACAATGAAAAAATGGGTGGGGTCGATCTTTGTGACAGATACATGGCTTATTACCGAGCATACATTCGTACACGTAAGTGGCCTGTTCGACTATTCAATCATTTTGTTATTCACATGACAGCTGTGAATAACAAATAGTGAGTAGGTTTTTGATTTTGTATTCAATTTTTTTAAATAAGTGCAATATTTCTTAAGTTTTTAATTTATTGTGATACATTCTGTGATTCATTTAGAGTATAAAATCAACCTTCAAAATTCAAAATTTTAAATCATCATTCCTGGACCGAAAATCAAGTGACGAAGCAGTGTGAGATTACATAACCTTATCTTTTGGACAACATTAACATTTTATCAAAATTTGTGGAGAGAAATAGTACAGGCTCAGCCTAGTTTTTCCTCCAATGTCATATTGTATTATGATTATAGTATTTTATACAATAAATGGAATAAAATGAATGAAATGTGTTCTTTTATTGAACTGCTCTACCTACCTACCTCATGCACGAGAAGGAGGTTACAAAGTCCATTTCTCAAGGATGGGGTGGACCCCCCATTGGTTTCCCAGAAAGGAGACTCATGCCAGTTAATAGAGCTGATAAATACCCCATATACAGGGTATGAATTTGAAAAAAATCGATCAAGTCATTTTTGAGAA
This sequence comes from Nilaparvata lugens, assembly GCF_014356525.2. NCBI lineage: Eukaryota > Metazoa > Arthropoda > Insecta > Hemiptera > Delphacidae > Nilaparvata > Nilaparvata lugens. Next base: position 32,285,575 of record NC_052504.1, read on the forward strand.
AATCGTGAAAAACATGGTTTTTTAGTCATTATCCGCCATTTTTCTCAAGAATATTACGGAGCTCCTGAAATTTTTCTAGAAATGAGACTCATGTCAGTCGATAGAGCTTATGAATAAGCTATCCATGGTATAAATTTGAAGAAAATAGTTGGAGCCGTTTTCGAGAAAACCGTGAAAAACATGGTTTTTTAGTGATTATCCGCCATTTTTCGGAAGAATATTACGGAGCTCCTGCAGTTTTCCCAGAAATGAGACTTATGTCAGTTATAAGGGCTTTCAAATAGTTATCCATGGTATGAATTTGAAGAAAATCGTTAGAGCCGTTTTCGAAAAAACCGTGAAAAACATGGTTTTTTAGTAATCATCCGCCATTTTTCCGCCATCTTGAATTGAATTTTATTGTATTTCCTATTGTCGGATCCTCATGGTATAAGGACCTTAAGTTTAAAATTTCAAGTCAATCGATCAATTAGGAATGGAGTTATCGTGTTCACAGACATACACACACACAGACCAAAACCCAAAAATCATGTTTTTGGATTCAGGGAACCTTGAAACATATAGAAAACTTGAAATTAGGGTACCTTAATTTTTTTTAGAAAGCAATACTTTCCTTACCTATGGTAATAGGTAATTTAAAAAAGTATTTAGTTGATAGAGCCCTTTTATAGTGTACAAGAGTTCCTCTCAGACTCGAATTAAGTTAGTGTTGACTTAGTGATCTGTTGTATAGAATTTTTTTTACCTATCAATCTGACTTTTCTTATATTCCGTAAAACTGGAGTCTCCAAGACGTAATTAAAAAAAGAACATTCTGTCAATTAGTTTTTGAAAGACTGAGAAAACTTTAAGCATATATTTGGTGTTATATCAAAAACCTTCTTATACAACATTTTTACACCTTAGCTGAACTTCTGTAGGTGCTGAATTTAAACATTTTTAGTTCATTTGTTCTATAAAAAGCTGAGAAAATACAATAAAACAGACGCTGGAGAAGCACAGATTTTGGGCGTAACTTTGTTAATTTGTCCATATCCGTTGCGTCTCTAGAAGGCCAACTGAACAGACCTACAAGATTTGAACTTTTAAGATCCAGTAGATATTTAGGTGTGTTGATGGAGTGAGTGCCATTTCGCTGCTTTTATATATTACATAGATAAAGATGTTACATGGTATCTATGATGCTATCTTATGAATAAGATATAAATACATATAGGATCGCAGATTTCTCTTTATGTGGCTTTAGTAAGGTTTCTTAGATTTCTCTTAGGTTTCTCAAGATTTCTCTTTAGTAAGGTTTTCTGCAGTTTGTTAACCGGAAAATATGCAGGATCATACTTTTTCAATTTACTGCAACGTAACCTGAAGGACATAAATGACGAGGCAGAGTTTGCCAGAGGCCTGAAGTCATTGAAATCATACCTATTCGCCCGCAACTACTATGCAGTATCAGAGTATGTTGAAGAGCATACATTTCAACATACACAACATACTCATGGAGGAAATCACCCGCCGTGAAGAAAATAATAACAACTCCACAGCCATCAGACTGTCAGTACAGTAAGTACAGTACTAAATACAAGTAGCAAGTAAGTAACAAGTATGGAAAAGAGAAATCAAACGCCTGCATGCAGAGGTGAGCAGACATAAGTAGACAGATGCACGTGTGTAAGCGTTGCATTATTTATAAAAACCTGGAGAGGAAATTTTCTCCGTCTGCCTGCTGTTGTTTACGATTGCTTTAAGGTTCAGGCACAATCAGGCATTGAGAAACACAGGTTGCAAACCCATAATTTAGAGGTTTAATTCAATATAATTTGAAGGGATTAAATAAAAGGTGATTATTGGAATATACCGGACAAAAACTAGGCTAACTCTATGCCTCTATAAAAAATTAAATTTGTAGGCTAAAAAATTTTACAATTCAATTACCATTTCAATTTTTAATGTGGTGGATTTAAACAATATCTTGTTGTTTGAGTTATCATTAAGCTAAGTTTACACTATATAGCTGGAAAATTTGAGCTACATATAGCTCTGTGTGTAGCTCTGTACATATAGCTTATGTAGCTCTGCTAGAAGTAGATTTAACGCTAATTTTATGTAGCAGAGCTATATGTAGCGTTCTAGCTCCTCTGTTAACTACTGTAGCTATATGTAGCTCTGCTACATGTCAATTTTTGTTTATAGCAGAGCTAGATGTAGCTGCTCTGTCCTTGAAGGAAGGCTGCCGCAGCTGTTTACTGCTGTTTGCAGCTGTTTAGTGCCTGCTGGGTTTACACTATATATACTGTACTCATTTGTTGTCAGAGTGGTAGTAGGTTACTGCGCATTGCAAGCATTTATTTTTGATTTATATATTATTGTTCAATGATGGAGAGTGAATTTGACTGGAATAGAGACAAAATTATCCAATATCTTCTTTTTCTTCTCTGTGCTGCCATTTTGGTGCCATTACTTGTTGCAGAGCTACAAATAGTTTGGTATAAACCAGTATTCACTGCTCAGTTCCCATTCAGATGCTGAAGAGGATGGTAGTTCATTCTGCAGCCGCTGCTTTCGCCGCAGCTACTGTGATATTTTCAGCACAGAGAAGAAAAATAAGATATTAGATAATTATGTCTCTATTTCAGGCAAATTCACTCTCCATTATTGCACAATAATATATAAATAAAAAATAAATGCTCGCAATGCGCAGTAACCTAATAGCACTCTGACAACAAATGAGTATAGTAGGCCCTATATCTGGTGTAAACCCAGCAGGCACTAAACAGCTGCGGCAGCCTTCCTTCAAGGACAGAGCAGCTATATCTAGCTCTGCTATAAACAAAAACTGACATGTGGCAGAACTACATATAGCTACAGTAGTTAACAGAGGAGCTAGAACGCTACATATAGCCCTGCTACATAAAATTAGCGTTAAATCTACTTATAACAGAGCTAAATATAGCTATATGTACAGAGCTACACACAGAGCTGACAGAGCTATATGTAGCTCAAATTTTATATAGCTCTCATCTACATCTAGCTACATCTAGCTCTGTTATAAGCAAAATTTGACATTTAGCAGAGCTACATAGAGCTCAGATTCTCTTTGAGGTTTACCGAAAACTTTGGATAGCTCATTTTCTGCTCTATAGCTTAGCTGAGAAAATAAGCTTTAAACTGCTATATAGCAGATTTCCAGTGTCACTTTTTGAACTTGTAGTTGAGCTACATGTTGTAGCTCTGCTACATAGTGTAAATCTAGCTTTACACATTATTAAAATTAAACTACTGTAGCCTACCTTATCGTTATCCAGACGTGTTTCCAAAACTTTATTCAATCTTTTTGTAACAGCACTATTGCTATTTTTGTCATTTTGATCACCTTGCAGTTCACTTGCCATGTTATTTATCAATTTCTCTTAAGATCAAATAAAAAATTAAGTAGATAATATCCAAAATAAATATTTCACCATTGACGGCTCAAGTTAGTCCATAGCTTGGATAATATTGCAAACAAAAAACCAATAATTGATGACGACAATATTATTTGTAGTAACTCGTCGTAAAATAAATCATCTAAGCTTTATTAATTGATAAGATATTGTAAATATCTAGGAACTAGAAACATCTAATAAGAAAATAGTGCTTTTATCAATAATAATAAATTTCACTACCTAACCTTAAAAATGTTTAAAACCAACAAAGAACAAAATAATGTTGATGTGCCAAAAAAATTTTTTTTTTCTCAAATCGATATTCGATAGGTGTCGATAGTTCAATAACTCGTGTGGTACTAAGCCAAACTGGATTGACGACAAAGCGGGTCATTTTTTTACCGTCATTTTGATGACACGATAAACTTGGTCAGCTCAGGAATGTGACCCAGTCTGTCGTTGTCTCAGTTTGTCGTTTGGCTTTTGGTTTAAAAGAGGTGAACCTGTTTTCATGGTGATTGATAGGTATTTTAAACTATTGGATTTAGTAGAATGATAGATTCTAAAGAAAAAATGTCTAGTCACTTGATAGCCTAAACTCAAAATTGTTCAAGATATTTGGGCAAATAAAAATATTGCAACTCCATTTTTTCTACCTAAGGAGAACTTAGGTTAGAAAAAGCTTAGATTGGGGAAAGCTTAGGTTAGGAGGAGCTTGGATCAGGAAAATATTAGGTAAGGGGAAGCTTAGGTTAGAAAAAGCTTAGATTAGGGAAAGCTTAGGTTAGGAGAAGCTAGGGTCAGGAAAAGCTTAGGTTAGGGAAATCTTAGTTTAGGAAAAGCTTATATTAGGAGAAAAGCTTAGGTTGGGAAAAGCTGAGATTAGGAATAGCTGAGGTTGGGAAAAGCTCAGGTTGGGAAAAAGTAAAGGTTGAGAAAAGCTTAGGTTAGGGGGAGTTGGGTCTGAGAAAAGCTTGGGTTGGGAGAACTTGGGTTGGGAAAACTTAGATTAGAAAAAGCTTAGGTTAGGAAAAGCTTAGGTTAGGAAAAGCTTAGGTTAGAAAAAAGCTTGGGTTAGGAAAAATCTAAGGTTAGGAAAAGCTTAGGTTAGGGAAAAGCTATAAGATTGGGAAAAGCTTGGTTTAGGAAAAACCTAGGTTAGGGGAAGCTACATTTGAGAAAAAGCTTAGGTTAGGAAAAGCTTACATTGGGAAAAATCTAAGGTTAGGAAAAGCTTAGGTTAGGAAAAAAGCTAAGATTGGGAAAAGCTTAGGTTAGAAAAAACTTAGGTTAGGGAAAGCTATGTTTGAGAAAAGCTTAGGTTAGGAGAAGCTTGGATTAGGAAAAACTTAGGTTAGGAAAAGCTTAGGCTAAAGGAGGCTGGGGTGGGATAAACTAAGGTTAGGAAAAGCTTAGGTTAGGAAAAGTTTAGCTTGGAAAAAGCTTCAGTTAGGTAAATCTCAGGTTAGGTAAAGCTTAGATTAGGGGAAGCTTAGGTTAGGAAAAACTAGGTTCGGGAAAAGCTTAGGTTAGGAAAAGCTTGATTTGATTCAATTATTTTTACAATCTTTTAAAGCTTCTGAATTGCATTGGAAGCTGAATAAAATGTGATCCTCAATATCGGTCTGCACTATGCCTATGCAAACATATTGAACTCTTCTAAAGCTAAAATACTACATTTTCTTGTATTTTTCCAAATATCTTAATAATCTATAGAATTTTCTAACCTCAAATCTATTTTAATGAATTCCCTGCAAAAATCCCAATGAGATTTAGCCAATTTAGTAGTCACTAAAAGTAGTAAAAAAAATTAAATATAAGAATTGAAGAGTATTGAGTGTGCAATTTTTTATTTTCCCAAATATCTCAAACAATATTGAGTTTAAGCTATCAAGTGACTGGACATTTTTCCTTTAGAATTTATGATTCTACTAGATCCAATGGTTAAAAATACCTATCATGAAAACAAGTTAACCTTTTTTAAAGCAAAAAATTTGCACTTTTCTGCACTTTTTTGCAATATCTCAAAAACTACTGAAGTTACGAACCTGAAATTAGTTTCATTGAATTCCTCGTCAAATTTTACATAAGATTGCACTAGTTTAAAACATATTGTAGCTATAAAAAATTAAAATTGATATAAAAATTTTAAACTTTCCGCCATGTTTTTTCAACTAATCTTTGGAAATCGACAACAATGTTATACATGGTTGATCTCGTCTTGATCTCCTCTATCGATCTATGTAGGTCTCAATGCTAGTTTCCGCGGCCCATATACTAAAGTGCCCCCCAAACGAGATCATGGTCCAATATTATTAGACAAAGAAAAAATGAGTTTGATTTCAATTCTAATAAGAGAGAATATTTACATAATAGAAAACTGGTAATGATATATTGAGGTCCACATTATAATGGCAGTCGAGAAAAATAGGAGAATTTTTCTTAAAATTTTACTCATTTTTGAAAAATCATAACTCTGTACTTATTGCAGATAGACAGTTCCGATCGATCTCAATTTATTCAGAATTTCATAATCTAAAAGAAGGTGAGAGCAAATTTTTCTGTCCGATCACTGGATTTGGCGGAAATAGCTGAAAACTGGAAAATGAACCGAAAATACGAGGTTTTTGGGTCACTCTGTATCTAGCACAAGGAAATTTTGCATGAAGAAATTGGTTCTGGACTTCTGTTCTCTCATGTATCCAATTATATATTAAAAAATCAGAACTACATATTGCAAGCACCAATGTAGGCCTATATAGTGACTGGACTACTTGTTTTTCTCCTGAATCTATCTATACATTCTTCCTACTACCTGTCTTGTCACAATTCTCAAAACTAGAACAAACCTAACATTCTTCTATTGTATTTCAGGTGAGAAGATGAAAAAAATTCTGTTAAGGTTGGAGAATTCAGTTGAAGGCCTCAATTCTGAACAGAACCTTGCATATAAATATAAAGAAAATAATAATCTCAGTACCCTTTTTTTGAAATATATTTCAAAAAAAGGGTACTGAGATTTTTATTTTCTTTATATTTATATTACAAGTAGCGCTATACAGAAAAGAGAGAATTTTGCATATATGAGGTTAGAGAACATTATTTCATTTTCATTGCCATTTATTTATTGGTGTATTTGAGTACATTCCTAATATTATTGCTTCACGTCAAGTTGTGAGTAACTTAGTGCTTTGTTGACTTTTATACACAGTTGGTGAAAATTATGGAAACAGTTTAATATTTCTTTCACAAGGATAAATTGACAGTAGGTTTCATTGGGAAACTCATATTTAGAAGAATCCAATTTGAATTAAAAAACTATTTTCTGTTGCTTCAAAATTTTGGTCCACCAAAATTTGGATTAATCAGTTAGGATCCTCAATGAAACCCATTAACCCAATGTCAAATTACCCTTGTTATAGGAATAATAAGATTTTTCCATAATTCCCTCCAACTCTGTAGATATTCTCCCATTAGAATTTCAACAAACCTATATCAGGATGTATTTGGTAATTTCTAAAAAGTTATTCCTATCAGGTTAGAATTCATTTTTTACTTTTGTGTCCTTGGATTTTTTCATGATACAGACAAATTAGTAAAATTAATGTATATTCTGTAACTAATGAATCAGTCTATTCAGTATGCAATAACAACAGCTTCACCTGTGGATCCCATCATCCTTCTTGCTGGAGAATATTATACACAATTTTTGGAAAACATCTAGTAGAGAGTCTTTACTCACTGATTTAGAAGTGCAGCAATAATTTTGTCATGTTTTACTGGCATCCTCAAACAGGAGTCTGATTGTACAACATGACTGAAGGAAGGATTGCATTCTTAGTAATCGGCGAGTGAAAACTTTTTACCACAAAGCTTTTAAACAAAGTAAAAAAGATGTTTCTTTACATATTGTGTAGCCTACCATTCATCAAAATTGTTAATGTTCTGTGAATTCATTTCTGTTTTCGCTATTTATTTAAACTTCATTTATTAGACAGTTTTCCAAGCACTACCTAGTTTTGGGAAGGATAACTTTCAATTTAGGGAGAGAGTGAAAATTAGGAAGTATGAGGGCAATAATAAAAATAAAGCACTATATTTAATTGAGACCAAGCAACATATATAAATTTATTTCACACAATTTTAAAGCAGTTTGCTATTTACAGTTACTTAGGTAATGGGTAAAATAAAGGAAACCCTTTACATCTTAGAGGAAACATCTTTCCCAATCGATGTAGTTATTTCCAATTATTTATGGACTCTTGGTGAAACAGTGTATGAGTTTACTGTCATAAGATGAGACACAAAACTCAGAACCATCTGAGTTCAAAAACTTCCCTCCCACCAATACACTGTCTTTAATGTGAGCAGAGAAGTCGTGAACAATTATCTGAAACATAATTTTTTATCAGATTAGTAATTTCCCGTAGCTTTATACAATTTTAAATGTTATAAAATACCAGTATCAATTAATTATCTACCATCTATATAAATAATATCCACAATCCACCTTTTATCACATCAGACTGAAAGCCTTAATTTTTGGAGTTCTCCAATTTTTATCAATTTATTGAACCTGGGATAGAGGAGAGGGTTTGAGAAGTTTCTTCTCCAAATATTGTAACAATATTTTCATATAGGTAGTGGATGGCAGTAGGCTATTATTACTGTCCGTCAACGTGTGAAATATTTTGGTAAAAATCAGAAATTGAGGACTGTGATACTGTAGCATCACAAGCTTAGCTCTCATCCAATACTCAGTGCACCAGTATAATAGTGTAGCCTACTGCTATAAACTCAAAAAGTGGAACCAGTAGCCTATGCCTAGTATCCACATTAATTTGAAATACTAGTTGAGACAATCATAAAACAGACAATTATTGATGAATTGATTCTGAATATATTGATATAGTTTGTAATGAGTAATATAGCAACTTATTTAAAAGAAATAAACCTTTCATGAATGGTGTCAAATTCAACTAAGGAGTAAAAAAATGATCAGCATTCATGATTTTCTATAAGATACAACCATAGAGAAAAGATACGGTACCATTGACACATGATTCATTGGGTAACACATTATTTGTCTCTGATAAAACTGATAAATTCCATGTTCAATTTTCTTATTATTTCAATTAAGAAAGAAACATTTATAGAACTACTTCTTTAGTAAATCAGAAATACAAAACAATTCGAACGTTCGTCCTAGATGTTACAGTAGCCTTCCTGTGTATTTTGTACTTCGCACAGCGCCAGCAAAAAACCGTCCGGCAAAAGCCGTCTCGTGTGTCCCCGGCCTTATGGAAAAGACATAATCAATATTATGGGTGAAATCTACTCACTGTTGGTTCTCCCTTTTTTATTAGCCAAACTTTGGCAAAAGTGTCCTCGGAAACAGTTAGAATGAGACCCTGATCTGGAGCAATGTCGAGACTGGTTATCCATCGAGCATGGGCTCCCACCTCCACCAGCAGAGCCACACTGTTGGTCTCGCGATTCGTTGAGAACAGCCGAATGTGTCCCGATCCATAAGCTGTCACAATCAAGTCTTGCCATATCTTGACACTGGTGCATGACCATCTTTGAACAAAAAATGTACGATCTTCCATACTATATAATAAAGGAAAGAACTGGCTTGTGCACATACGGGATAGGAATATTTTGTTTGATGCATCATCACGTCTGAACTTACACTGGACTGATTTACTTGAAATCTTGCATAAATGAATTCTCAATTAGCCGAGGATGGTTATAGTCCTATTTTCAATTCTTCATGATTTCATAACATCAAGTTTTCAATTTGTCATGCTTCCAGTTGTATGGAAATAGCTGAGACAATAACATTCAGCTGAACATTTATTTCAAAAAATAAATTAGAAGATAGTTTTGATTGTGGATCCTATTCGAATAAAAGTAACTGATTCTCTGTTGCATCAAAATTTTGGCCCGCAATCTTAAAACCGCCATTTTCAATCCAAATTCTTTTTTTTCAATTGGAAGGTGTTCATGTTACCTGATTTCGATACAGAATTTCAAGAGAAAATGAATGGTGAAAACCGCTCATCGATATTTCAAAACATATTCTCATTCAAAGATTCTGATAATCATGCACCTATAATTATCTGCACTATAATAAAGGAAATACCTGGCTTACAGGGCCGCCCCGAGGGTAATAGGCGCCCGGGGCGAGATTTTAATATGCGCCCCCAAGTATTGCGCTTTGAAAGAAACGCCACATTGCTCTTTCAGGAGGAGAACTTCCATTATGGGCTGCATCCTTTCCTTGAAAATCATGCTATAGATTTTGTAAGCAGTGTTTAGCAAGCTGATTCCTCTACAGTTGACACAGGAACTTCTTAATCAGTCAATATAGACATAAAAAGAAGGTGTGCTTGCAATTTATATTGTAGTTCTGATCTCTTTATATATTATTTAATTGGATACATGAGAAAAGTCCAGAACCAATTTCTTCATGCAAAATTTCCTTGTGCTAGATACAGAGTGGCCCAAAAACCTAGTATTTTCAGTTCATTTTCCAGTTTTCTGCTATTTCTGCCAAATCCAGGAATCGGACAGAAAAATTTTCTCCAGCCTTTGTTTTAGATTATAAAATTATGAATGAAATGAGATCATTCGGAACTCTCTATCTCCAATAAGTACTGAGTTATGATTTTTCAAATATTAGTAAAATTGAAAGAAAAAATCGATTCTGATGAATTTTATTTATTGATCAACAATACCTTCCGATTGTTACCATGTATAATTCAAACTCCCTCTGGGCGTATTTTTGTTATGTTTGTGTTCTACAATCTAAGATCAGGTAGAGTGCTCTATCTCATATAGGTTTCCAAGTAAACCTGACAACAATGCTCCTTTTTTATTGTGAAAACACCTAATTTTTAGCTTCAACCATCATCACCAACTAAATTGTACTCACATTGATATTTCGCACATTAAATCAAATCAAATCGTTTATTGCACAAAAATATATACAGAATACAACTGAAAGGAAATTGACAACTTTGTGCTACACGTCGGCAAAAGAAAACTTGTAACTTATCCACTTATACATTAATATTAATATATAAAATGATCCTACAATATTATAATATAGGCTAACAGTAATTAACATTCAACCAACTAAATATTCCATTCTAAGAAATAACAATAAATTAAAGATATACATAAAGCTGAATTTAAGATTCATACAACATCAATCAATATTAAACCAAATCATTAATTGAATAAAAATAATTTTCTTTCACCCAGGTATGGAAATCTTTTATTTTAGGCTTCTTTAACAACCATCCTCTTGGAACTTTATTATAGAGTTTATTTCTCAAATATGAAATACTTCTACGGGATAGGGTGCTATCAACTCTTTCAATTGTGATTAAGTTTTGAGCGACTTGTCTAGTTACTCTTTGAAAATTTTGAATATTTTTTAATTTGAGCACATGTTTCTTAATAGTCTTTAAAATGAACAATTGTCTTATAGTGAACAGATTGGAATTTTGAAACAATGTGACACTTGGGAAATCTCTCGGATACCTCATTATTGTTTTGATAACTAACTTTTGTAAAACAAATAGAGGTTTTAAAGTTGAATCAAAAGTTCCTCCCCATATAGAATTACCATACTGAACTAAGGATTGGAATAGAGCAAAATAAACAGATTTTAGTAATTTTAGACTCAAAATACTTCTAAGCATGTACATTTTTAAATTGACCACCCTTAATTTTCTACAAAGGTAGCTAATCTGAGGTGACCAGCGTAGATGCTTATCAACAAAAATACCAAGATACTTGTAATTGTTTACACTCTCAATAACCTCATTGCAAGAATCACATGGATACCTGTTACAAGCATTATTCAAACAAAGCCTGTTCATATCTAGATCTCCTCTTGTTGTTGGACTGAAGGTCATACATTTTGTTTTACCAAGATTTAGTCTCAAATAATTACATTTTAGCCACTGAGAAACCTTATAGTAACCCACTTTTGTTTGCTTGATAACATCTTCCCAGGAACCTTCTTGGAAGATAAGTGCTGTGTCATCAGCAAAACAATTGTCTTAGACCCAACTGAGTCCAGTACACTAGGCAGGTTATTAACATAGATCAAAAATAAAACTGGTCCCAATACAGTCCCTTGAGGTAGACCCCATGTCACATCTCTAATCTCACTATTACTACCACCACAGCTAACGATTTGGCTTCTACCCCTTAGATAACTTTCAAAGAAATCTAACTCTATTCCTTGAATACCATATTAGATAGTTTCTGGATCATTTTATCATGTGGTACTGTGTCAAAAGCCTTGGCCAGGTCCAGAAACATTACCAAGGTTTTTTTATTTGTTTTGAAACCATTGTATATTGTCTCAGTTAAGGACTCCAATGCATCCTCTGTGCTTCTACCCTGTTGGAAACCAAACTGCCTCTTATCAAGGATTTTATTAACATCTAGATATTCAACTAATCTTTTCTTTACCAATTTTTCGAAAATTTTAGAAATAGAACTTAGCAAGCTAATTGGTCTATAATTTTGAGGTATTTCTTTACTCCCCCCCTTGTGTAAAGGAATAACTTTTGCATGCTTGAAATGCAAGGGAAAGTATCCAGATGAAAAACAACAATTGAAAATTTCTGAAAGAGGTTTAGAGATTGTGTCAGTTAATAGTTTTAGCACGCTGTTGGATATGTTATCCCATCCAGGTGCCTTATTATCATTCAAACTTTTGATTACTTCCTTGATTTCTGTTTCAGTAACAAAATTGAAATTAAATGCATTTTCAATATCTATTGTTTGTTCCAAATATTGATCTTCATTCTGTCCATGTATATCAATTTCCTGCGCTTGATTTATACCTACATTCACAAAATAGTCATTCAAAGCATTAAGATCTTGATTTACATGTAATTGTGAATTCTTATTTACCCCAATAATTGCTTGATTTATCACAGACCATATCTTCTTAGGGTCACCTTGAGCTTTATTTATTTCTGATTGATAATATAAATCTTTTGCTTTTCTAATTAGATCTACTATTCTATTTCTGTAAGACAGGAATTTCCTTCTCAGCTCTACATTAAATGGTTCATTTTTCAATCTTTTATATAATCTATCTCTTATAGTTATGGACTTTAGAATTCCATTGGACATCCAAGGTTTCAAATGTTTTTTAGTTAAATTAACCTTTTTAATAACTGTTGCTCTACTGATGCACGTTTTTACATTATTTACAAATTCATTTACTAATGTTTCAATACTTCTATTCGCGTCAATCTCCCAATTCATTAAAGCACTCTCCTCTAACAACTTTTCTTTATTAACATTCCTCACTTCAATAAACTTACATGGCTTACTAGATCGAGAACAAACATCTTTTTTAATTGATGCGTGAAGAGCAGTCGCATAATGATCAGTAATTGACATTTCTAATACAGCAGTTTTTAATGAGTCATTATGTTTGGATTTAGAAAAAATATGGTCTAAACAAGTATTTGAAGCAGGACGAGTTTTTCTATTGACAAAGGACTCAAACCCATGCGAACTCATAATAGACAAATAATCATGCGTTTTTTTAGAGTTACATAACAAATCAATATTTACATCACCTATCACTAATGAATAATCAAAATTAAAGCATGAACCATTCATATAATTATCAAGTTGTTCTATAAATAAAGGTATACTTGTACTAGGAGATCTATAAACGGATGTTACTAAATATTTATTATTTTTAGTTTGCAGCTCAACAGCTAAGAAAGGATATTCGTTTGGACTATCAATTTTTTTCGAGGAAATACTATTAGCTACATACATGACAATTCCATCTGAACGATTCAAGGAGTTACTTTTTATATAAATTATAGCCATTAATGTTTAACAGTGATTTTTCTTCTTCAGAAGTCCAGGTTTCAGTAAAAATTAGAACCTCAAATTTTGTTCTCATGCTGTTCAAAATAATGAGAATTTGATCAAAATTTCTTTTCAAACTTCTTATATTTAAACTAAAAATATTCAATTCATAATTAAGGGGCTGGATATAGTTCAAGTATTCATCGGTACTTTCACATTCCCTAACACTGTTAATACTATCTACAAATTGCGTGAGATCATTCATAATAAATGTTTAATCAAACCTGTAGCAACACTTTATTCCTCTCCGTTGATAACTTTTTTCAGATGGTCCAGTCCCTTGACTTTGAATACAGGTGAGCCCTCCGACTTCTTAGCGCACATTTGTGAACCACGAAACCAGACGAATTTCCAATCATTTTCCCTAGCTAACTCACGAGCGGCTTTCAGTTCTTTAGCACTCTTGGCAGTCAGCTGATTCATTAGCCTGAAGTGTCCGTTCGGCAGGTTTCTGTTGATTTTTTCACGTCGATTCCGGGGCTGCTCCTATCTTCTCTGCTTATGGTTTGGAAAGCCGTCATCCATTTGTCCCTCATACTCCTTCTCACGAACCTGACGACAATCATCGGTGTAGTCTCTCGGTTCATGGATGGCAGTCTGTGAGCGACGCTGATTTCGTTTGATGAAAAATCAGACACTTGGAGAGCACTGGCTACGCCTTGTAGGATTTCGTCCATGTTTTCGTTCTTTGTTGCAGGTATACCGGTTAATAATAAATTTTCCCTCCTGGTATATTCTTCTAATATTTCATTTCTCTTAGAAAGAAATTTCACTTCTTCTTTCAATTTTTGGTTTTCAGTGATTAATTGTTCATTAGCTTTTTTGATTTCTCCGATATCCGATTTGAAACTATCAAAACTATCCGAAACAAATTTTACTGAGTGAGTTAGTTCCCCTAATTGTTGATCAATATCTTTTTTCAACGATTTTGAAAACTGTTCAAATAAAACAGTCATTTTTCGCATTAAAACATCACTTTCCATTTCACTCTCTTCTTGTCCTGGTGACACAGACACCTGTTTACAAGCACTGCACTTCCATTTATTCCGATTATCCTTTGAAAGTTTTTTGAAGTTCTTTTCGGTTAAATAGTGGCAGATGTAATGACATTTTTGTTTACACGAAGCACAAATTATTGAGTCTTCATCACTGAAATTGCCGAGGCAAACGTTGCAGTTATTCATATTTCAAACGTATCTATAATATGCGAGCTAAACAGAATACGAGTTTGATGAGTAGACGGTCACGATAAACAAGTCAGTACACTCAATAATAGATAAGCTGCAAACAATAGTACAATTCACTCCTTGTCACCACAAACACGTCCGCTCGTCACCGCTGCTCGACTAAGACTGTATATAACATAAGCTCATGAGATTATGTTCTATGAGAATCATCCGTTAGATGCACTTCATTTTAGTATTTCCTAGTGGAGAGGCGCGCATAAGGACACCTCAAGGATCAAAATTTCAAACACTTATAACTTTTGACACAATGCTCGGATCTCATCGTACTACACTTCATTCTTCTCGGCTCGTCAAGGCGGTCCAAAATCAAGCAGCATGAGTCAAATTCGGAGGAAAAGTGGAACATTTATTGTTGAGTGTACTTAAGCCCAAATTGTAATACCGTACACAAAAATGGCCAATTTCTAGTAGTAGGTGATGATTGTTGAAGCTGAAAATTAGGTGTTTTTCACAATACAAGGAGCATTGTTGTCAGGTGTACCTAGATATGAGATAGCGCGCTCTACCTGGTCTTCGATTGTAGAGTACAAAAATACGCCCAGAAAGACTTTGAATTATACATGGTAACAATCGGAAGATATTGTTGATCAAAAAATAAAATTCATCAGATTCTTTATTTTAATTTTACTCATTTTTGAAAAATCATAACTCAGTACTTATTGGAGATAGAGAGTTCCGAATGATCTCATTTTATTCAGAATTGTATAATCTAAAACAAAAGCTAGAGCAAAGTTTTCCGTCCGATTCCTGGATTTGGCAGAAATAGCTGGAAACTGGAAAATGAACTGAAAATACTAGGTTTTTGGGCCACTCTGTATCTAGCACAAGGAAATTTTGCATAAAGAAATTGGTACTGGACTTTTCTCATGTATCCAAATAATATTTTAAAAAATCAGAACTACAATATAAATTGCAAGCACCAAGGTATATATAGTGACTGGACTATTCATCTTCCTTCTTGAAAAGAGATTTGACTGTAGCCACTTTCCAAACTTCTGGGATCCTCAATTGTCTCCAGCACATATTTATCAAATGGAGGAAGCGAAGTTTGAAGAAGAGTCCCCCCCCCCCATGCTTGAACAGCTCCATATTTAAACCATACTCTTTTCTAACTTTGTATTCTGCAGGCTAAATCTATTTAATTTTAAATTTCCTTTGATATTCCCAAATTGTTTTTTTTTCAATTTCAGATACTTAATTTATTTCAAATTGAAAAATTACAAGGTTAGAAAAGAGTATAAGATAAGTTTATCACCCCGCTTGAGACAATGACGACTTGCAGGTTGCAGGAGCAGTGGGCGCGCACAGGCTCACTCAATGACTGCAAAAATATACGCCTATGCTATGCGTAGAGTGACTGTATTTACCAAAGTTTAGTCAGTGAATGTCAAGTTTTTATTGTTCATGTCACAATTCACACTACACAAGTAATTATACATAGAAATGAATTGATAAGAAACTGGTTCTTATAGACTTTCTATAAGACTTTTAACGTGAAGGTGAAATAAAGGTACTTGAACCGATAATGTCGGGGCGGTAATATTATACGACCGCGGCGCCCCCCTAGCCACGGCGCCCGGGGTGACCGCCCCGGTCGCCCTTGCCTTTGGGCGGCCCTGTTTATACACGTACGAGATAGGAAAATTATGTTTGACGCATCATCACTTCTGAACTACTGGACTATTTCCAATTCTTCAAGATTTCAGTATGTCAAGTTTTTAAAAAGACCCTTGCGGAGTATGGGTTACCAGCTAGTTCAATAATAAATTGATAGAAAGTATAAATAGATACTTATAAAAAAATATATAGAAACCAGCAAGGTTTTCATCGAATAGGCTTTTTAATTAATAGGTACCGTAGTTTTTTATTCGTCTTCGTTACAATTTTATTATTGTGCTTGTAAGTCAGGTGTAATGTATATTTTTACTCATTGTATTAAAAATCAATACAATTAAATAGGCGCGTAACATATTGAGTGCGGTAGCGAATTGGATGTCTTTAAAATAAGATCCCTGTCAAAAATTGATTGCAGATCATAGATGTATAGCCCATAGTCCATACAAAATTATTTCCAACTTGGAGGGATATGTGGAGCAGAGAAAATTAGAGATACAGCGGTAGCGATGTTACCGTGCTGAAGGGGCCAGCGTTCTGTATAGTCTCTATAGAGTCTCTAAGTGAGTGTTTAACTGTTCATTATACGCTTACGTAGTTCCCTCCCTGAAATCACTGAGTCGGCTAAGTGTGATCGACAAATTGGCAACTATGGTTCTTTCTATATGACTCTATGCATCACTGTAATTGGCGGATCCTCTATTTTTCTGCTCCCCATACTCCTTCAAGTCGGAACTGATTTTGTATGGACTGTAGTAGGCTAATATTTCCAATAATGAAGCAGCATTCATTTACCTACCTACGTGAACTCGGCATAGTAGTAATGATGTGACAACTGCATGGCTTGTTCTCTGATCTTTCATGTGAAATATTTTCTCCATATTGATTATTCTTATAATGTGATAAAATTATTGAGAAGCAAATTCATTCATTACTGTATTTTCAACAGTTTTAAAATTTTCCAATTCGTTGCCACACTGTTCATAAATTTATAAAAAAGAGATAGGAAAATTGTTTTTCACTCACTCATATATTGGCAGCTCTCCCCATTGAATCAGTTCTTCGCCAGTCAATGTCCATAAATAGACACATCCACTCTCATCAGCCGAAACAACCTGGTTTCCATTTGATGCTAAATCAGTTATAGCTTCACGGTGACGCATTTTCCGATCAACAAATGCTATTTCTCCATCCTCCAACATTACAAATACTCTAATGCATCCTGCACTGTTCCCTTTAATAGAATTTATCATTAATTATCAACACATATTTAAATATGCTTGAAGAACCATGAAGATCATACTTTCTAATTTACTCTTGTGACATAGGCTACGAGTAATATTACAAGATTCCTAGAATTTTCACTGGCCTTGTAATAATTTACTGGTTTCCACATATTCGTCAGTAGCCTATTCAGTTATGCAGAACTTGAAAAAGACTAAAAGAGTCAAATGGTTCATTGATTATAAATTGGGAACCTTACTTAACAATGAAGTTATTTGAGGATAAATCGAACTACTATGAAAGTTAATTTTCAAGTGTACCGGTATACCTTATTGGAACTACTATATGTATGAGAATTAACTTTCCAGTGTATACCTTTTATAGGCTACATGATTTGAATTAACTTTTCTAATAAAATAATAATTTTACCAATGCTGCAGTTTTGCCTTGCGTAGCCTTTTCACAAAGGCTGTCAGTAACCAGTAAGCTGTATGGTGTGTAATTTTATGGTTTGTTGAAAACATCATTCATGAACCATGATGGACCTTATTTTTTGCTTTAAATAAAATAGTCATTTAATTTTTTTCAACATGGTTGAAATTTTGAATTTTTGTAGCCTATTTGCATTTGATAACATGCAGCCTACTAGTTCATATATACGGTATATAATCACATATTCATAATTCACATTACATAAAATTTATCTTCGCGAATTTGAGAATTGCTTCAGTACTTATTCTTACGATGTGCTTGTGAATATAGCAACTGCTGGTGATGGTGATATCTAATAATAATGAAACCAGCTACAAATATATTGAAGACCATATAAATATTTATCCATAATATTGTTTTTCATCCAATTCTTTTTCATGTACATGTCACTTATCACGTCTCAACATACCCACACAAAGAAAATCACCAGTTGTGGTCAGACCTCTAGCAAAGCATTCTTTATTCTCAGGCCCATCATAGCAAGGGTGAGAGAATTTACAATTTAATCCCTCACAGTCAAATATCTGCAGACCGATGGTTGAAGTTGTGATAAGGATGTGCTGATTACTAAGCATACACCACATTACCTAGAAAATTACATTTTTTATTATGATTATAGTCGAAATAATGATATACTATTAACATTATTAAATAGCAAATAACTTACGGTACCTATTAATAAATAACATGTTTGAATAATCATGCGGTTTTTCGTCATTTTGAGGTAGTAAATTGGTCATGTCTCCAACGCTGTAAATCTCCATGGTGAATTTTTGGCAAGCCTTTCTAATCATAACAATAATTACCTTTTATATTCAATTCCAATAAGCATATGAGTTACCAATATATATTAAAATGTGGTATTGAAAAATTGCAGTCATGTTTCATTCAATGGTTGAAATGGTTGATTGAAAAAAGAGCTTGGACTATAGAAGTATGGAGAGAGGATCAATTTCTTGAAATCTTCAGATTTTCAAAACTTATGCAATATTATAACTTCAAAACCATTTATTTTCTATCAAGTTTCATGCAAGTGGAAGTTCAATTTGAGACCAAATAATAGACCAATTTGAGACCAAATAATGCAATTCTTTATCATCTAAGGCTTCCAAGGTGGTTGGCATTGAGAACATTAGAAAGGACTTATCCCGAAACTACCTGTTGGGGTGGTATTTACTTGAATGGGCATAAAAAGCGGCAAAAAATGTACATATTGAGCAGAACTGAACAATTAAGATTATAAGACATGAAAAAGTAGGACTCATAATACGACACTATTTTAAAGGTCTTGAAACGAGCTACAACTTTTATACATGGTAATTTACAGTCACATTTTTATTGAAAAACACGCTTCACGGAAGCGTGAACTATTTATAATCGACAAAATATAAATTATGTGGTAAAAAATCCTTAATTATTTTATGGCTTTGTATGAGAATAATTTTCTACTTAATAGATATACACGGTACGATAAAATGTTTCATTAAAACTCCATTGGAGAAGAGTCTGAGTAATGTTTCTATTTTATTTCCAGTACTGTATAGACCTATTTGCCTACTTATTTCTAAATTCTATGCATACTACGGTGCTGTGGTACCTGAGTGATAACAGCTCTGTTTCTTAGCTGGCTATCAGTACAAGGGATATTTCTTGTCTCCATCTCATAGTCTTTCACAGGAACAATATTTATGAAGCTCTGATGAATGACAGCTAAACAGTCAGCCGTCTTTTTTCTCTTCATTATGTTCACTGCAAGATTGTTTGGAATTGCTGATGCTGTTGTGGATAGTAGAAGGAGTTTATCCTTCACATACATCTTGAATCTGAAAAAAACTATTTGTGATTCTACATCTAAAGCTGGGTTTACACAAAATGTTAATAGTTATTAACAAAATGTTAATAAATTAATCCTTATAGATTGTATTAGATTGAACAGAACTTGACAAACACAAATGTTCATCATATGTATGATAAGATGTGTTCAATCTAATAGAATCTATAAGGATTAAGTTATTAACATTTTGTTATTAAATTTGGTGTAAACGCAGCTTTAGTGAGTTCTTTTATTGGGTTATAAATATATTGTCAAAAATTAGAAAGTGGCCATCAATTTGAAAATAATAAATCTAAATTTGAATTTATCCAAATGATTATGGTGATTATCACTAAGGAAAAACGAACATTCTATAATGATATTTGGGTTTTCTATTTGATTTAGGTTGGCGCGCTAGAAGGCTACTGCTTTGAAAGAGATTTTTTATTGTAAAAAAGCTAAATAGGCCGACTCAGAAACTTGATGTATGTAGTTGTTGTGTGCTTTATTTTTTAGTTGATGATTCTTACAAATCCTGCTTGCTGGAAGAACAGGTCTAACACTTCTATAGTGATCAGTTGACTGTAGAATTGTCTAACAGAAGCCTAAACGATTTTCATTGTTCACTTGATTTTTTTTGTTACTTGATGACATGTTTCAGATTGTTTATAGGAGGTTAGATCAGGGATGAACAAAATCTAAAGTTCCTGTTTCTATAATGATTTCACAGTGAAATAAGTCAGTGTGCATATTTTATTTGTGTGGTTTATCCTTTGACCATTAATACAATATACAATATTGTATTAAAGTTCAAAGGGTTCATTCACCTGTGTATTCAAATCAAGTATGATTTGTCAATACACGAAATTGTCCTATAGTGAGGCCCTTATCATTGCTATATCATTCAACAAAGCGGATAGCGCTATTTCTTTCTCGCTTTGCTCTATCGCCAGATCGTCTTTTAACAATGTAGAATCAATACAACAAAATATTTTATCTTAATTATGTAAATTCATTATGAAATTATTGAAAAATATAATTTATTGCTTAATAAAATATAATTGATTATTTCAAAGTAGAATGAAAAGTTAATATTACATCAATAAACCTGTATCAGCTACCATCTACTGTGGAAAGCATTGACAAGACAGAGGATCTGCTATTGTTGTTTTACTATTGTTCTGCTATCTTTTCTCCTTTGCCATTATAACGTGGACCTCACATATGGAGAACTAGTCCCCTTAATGGATAACTATCAGATCCGTCCACTCAACTGAGAAAACTATACTATTATATTACTCTTTGGGATAGAACATCGACATCATTAATCGATGTATCGACATCGACATCTATTCGAAATTTTCTAATAACAACAACAAAGAAGAAATTTTAGTAAGGTTATGTCTCCACTCCAATCTCAATGTTTCTGGTTTGCTTTTGCTTGTTTAGTAACTAATGTCTGATTGTTCAATACCTCGGTTTATTTTTATTGAATGTTCTCGTTCTCATTAAAGTTCTTTAACTACAGTATTATTTCCGTCCTCAATTCTGTAACTATTATTTCTGTCCCAATTCCGCGATTAGGGTATAAGTATACGGTAGCCTAATTATTGTGTCTTCATTCTTCAAAATTCCTTAAATTAGAATACTTATTACATTTTTTAGGTAAGCTGAATTAAAAATTGTTTACGGTACTCGCTTTACTTTTTAACTAATTTTGGCTAATAATAGCTTAGATACAGAGTTTCCTCGTAGACGACTTATTTAGCCTTTATTTCTTTGTCCGTCTTCTATGCTTTTTTAATGTGCACAAATTTTATCTTGTATAGGCCTAGCGGCCTAATGCTTTATCCTAAACTTTTAGTTGTATTAAAAATCAACAATTCTGCCTAAACATTAAGGATTAATTTAGCTTTAGGATTAATTCAATATTTTTTGCTCAAATTCAGTTTCATTTAAGTACAGTTGAATCAGAAACAATCATTAATCAATCAGTTTATTTTAAAAACAATAGTGACCGCCGTTTAATTTTTGTGCTCAAAATAACATAGGTACTAAATCGATCCCAACCAAAAATGTGATGACATGTATTTTGGCACTGGACGAACCCTTACACCCAAATAAAGCAAGTGAAAATTTTAACCGTAGTGATTAAAATAAATCTGGTACAGTATCGGTAAACCGGGGTGACTTTGTCCCAATTTTGGGGAGTTGTGATTTTAAACAGCTTGCAATCAATACTTAAGTTGAAGCACATCTCTTGCTATATTCTTTTTTGTATTCTGTAATGTTTGAAGAGTATTTTCCATTATAAAAAGTAAGCATCTTTTCAACTTGAACAAAGATATATTTTTTTGAAAATAAGAGACAATATCCAACCAGGGGTTAGGGTAACTTTGTCTCACTTTAAAAAATATATGGAAAAAAGTTAATTTTCAAAGTTATGCAAAGTGAAACAAACTGTTAACCTTTAAAATGAATAATTACATTAAAAACAAATAAAATCCACTTCAAAAAATCACAAATTATTTATTGAAAAATATTTCAGTTTCTGCTGCCAAAAAATCTATTGTAGCGTCAAGGCATGTTGGCTTCAGCAACAGAATCAGCAAAAAATAAATATTGATAACGTATTAATTTTAAGCAAGGTGAATAATTATGTTTTATTAGGACAGGTAGAATACATGATATTTATCATATTTTGAATTGTATGTGCATAATTACACAATTTTTATACTGGGACAAAGTCACCCCAAGTTTAACCTAAAAATGAAGAAATTGACCTTGTTGTATTAAACTAGTAACATAACCCTAACCAGTTCAACTATAAAAATTATGAATATACCAATTTAAATATAATAAAAAAGCAAAAATAAAATTTACTCGCCGATATCATTAGTCTTTTAGAAATAAGTTTTTCGATACGAAGTTTACAGACAACAAAATCACAAGATGAAGCAAGCAGTTTGGTTTTTTGTTGATAATTCAACTAACATAATCAAGATTCGACAATATATCGATTGTAGAACCTCGATAATGATCAGGGCTACGGATATCAATGTTAAACATTGATTTCGGATTACAGAGTTCGGAGATGAACTGATTTGAATCTTTTTCCGCGAGGTGGGACAAAATCACCCCGGGATAGACAAAGTCACCCCAGTCGACGGTAGCTTACTAGTCCACTCAAGAAAATGTTAGAGGGAAAAGTTTGGAAGACAAATTTTGACTCCGCAGTTCTGTTTAGGGTATTAAGGACCCCTCCTGTTAATTTGATGTACAATTTCACACTTTTATGGATTTTCCTACGACTGTTGCAGGAGCTTTAGTGTTGAGTGTGAAATCTCCAGTCTTGCAACGATAGACCAAATGTGTCTGACCGATTGACAAAGACTATGCAGTTTTGCTTGGACTAGTTAGGAGGATAACATATCAAAAGTTCCCATCCCTACCCCATGTGTTGGAGGGATAAGGGTGATTTAAATAGCATTTTTCTTTCACACTTATATTTTGAGAACAATGCATTCAACCGACATGATTAACAGTTTTTTTAGATATTCGCTCTTGAAAGTGTAAAATTGTTGAAATAACAGGATTTTATCCAAATTTTGCTCTTTCGGGGCTTATAACTCTCCAACAATGCATTGTAGAAGTCAATGCTCATCATAGAATTGTAGAGCATTGAATTCTCTCTGATTTGATTTATTAATTCCAGATTTCCTTTCATTGTTATAGGCCTAGCAGATTTTCAATGTAGGGGTGAAATTTTAAATTTTGCAACAAGTGTCTACTCAGCGGTTCCACATCTTTACCAGAAGTGATAAAGTTGCGCACTTTTGCTAAGTTCAACTCCTAACTAGTCTCATTTTGGCTAACAAGCCGAATATTGTGTTCCAGACATCCCCTTCAAATTTCATTGTCAAATGATTGATTATAACATTAAAAAATTCAACCCTTCATTAAAGCTGCTATAACAATGAAAGGACAATTTTAAATTATACATCAAATAATAGAGAATCCAATGCTCTAAGAATCTACGGTAAGCATTAATTCATAAAATGCATTGTGGGAGAATAAATTATCGAAAACCATAGAAGATATAGAAAAAGTTGTGGGATACATATGTAACCATCAATTTTGTATACCTTTAATACCTTCTGCTTCATCCATTACCCATAATTGTGGGATCGATGGCATCAAAAAATCAAAACACGTACCGTCATTCAACACAAACTTCAATAGTTCAGATGGCAGTGATCTAGTGATCGCGTTTTCAGTAAAAATTCAAATTATCACCCATAAATTAAATTACACTGTATAAACAGTGATGTTCGTAAAATACATGGTTTTCGAGTAATTTGCGAGAAACCAAAAAATGGTACCTTTGAACCACCCCCACCCACTTAGCACATGGACGTAAGGAGATAAACATAATTATCAAAATTCCCCACCCCTACCCCCTCCTTACTACCTTACACAGAACTGCGGGGTCAAAAATTGTCTCCCAAACTTTTCACTATATACCCTTTTTTGAGCATTCATTGCCTGGACTGGACTGTAATGGCATTAATGACAATGTGTATTTATTGTACGGTATGGACACATATTTGAAGTTGACAGTATGTGTATAGTACGCCTCAATCTTTATTCACTTTGATTCATATACAATACCTTTCATAATAATGGCAAGATTGTACTTTTGCTACAAATATCAATCATAGCTCTAATTTTCCAATAAGAGTGTAGACTACCCCAATTTTCTCCTTGCGGTACCATTGAAGTCAACAAATAATCTCATAAACAGCCTATGCCAGAGTGCATTCATTTTATAGAAAATCATTGTAAAAAAGTAAACCATCTTCGGATCTGATGAACTAAGTATAAACGATCTACCAACTACAATTAGGTACCCGTTCCTTACCTACCACGGGCCAACGTGTGACGGTTTTCTTAAGCACTTCCAATTCCGAAAACATAGCTTAATAATCAATGAGTATTTCAAAAGTATGTATTGGTGAGATTCTCTGTTGCATAGTAAATTATTGGTTTCGTACATTACATTTCAATCATGATATGAATTATCTATTCATATACAAGCAAGACGTGTTATAATATTAAATTTTGATATTTTTAAAAAATACTATCAGATTTTAAATGGGTGTCAACCAAAATTATTCAAGTCGAAGGATGATTATTTTCTTGCTTTGAAATACTAGTAGACTTTACTTTAAACTTAAATGTTGTTTTATCATTGTAAAATAATGATATTCTTTTAATTTATAACAATTTAAAATCAATTCATTGTTTACAGGCTGTGAGATGTTTATTAGGATCCATTAAAAAGTTTGCCTTCAGCAGAATCTACTTATCGGGGAATTTCATTCGATAAGTTCTGAGCTGATCATGTCCAAAAGAAATAAATACAAATACATGAATAAGAAGATTTTCAGAAAGATTGATAAGCTGTGAGTATAGCTAATTTGTAGTATAAAACATTGTACATAACATATATCACATAGGTTGCATAATATTTATGAAGAACTAGCCGACAGGCTCGCTTCGCTTGCCTTATCCGTCTAACCAGGGGGCTAGGACCCCAGGCTAGATCCAGAAATAGGATCAGCAGGCTTTGCGGCTCGATACAATCATCAGTTCTATTCGAATTATGTAGTGCAGGGTTGAAAAAATCTTGATTTTTATCAGAATTAATAAATATTCAGTTATTTCACAATTAGAGAATTGGTTAAGATATTATGAGAATTATTGTATTTCAGTCGTAATTAATTAATATTAATAAATATTCAGTTATTTCCCAATTAGAGACTTGTTTAAGATATTATGAGAATTATTGTATTTCAGTCGTAATAGATCTTCGAAATTTGAAAGAGTATGAAAAACTTGAAAAGAAACACTCTGATATGATAAACCATATGTTTTCGTTGTCATTGATTCATTCATAAATATCAAATGTTGTTGATCCGTTACTAGTAGAAAGTCATGTTCAATTTTATTTGATTAAATTGAAATAAGTAAACTCTTCATTTGTAGAGCTTTAATCAAATAAAATTGAACATGACTTTCTACTAGTAACGGATCAACAACATTTGATATTTATGAATGAATCAATGACAACGAAAACATATGGTTTATCATATCATTCTACCCGGCTAGATTTTCGTGTTATCTTAGGGGCAAGATGACGGAGCGACACAGTGGACTCTTGTCCATCAGGGCGACGAAATTTCAACAAGTAATTGAATTGTATGGCTTGACTATAAATGAAGAAAAATGTAAATTTTCAAAAAAATCATTGAAGTTCCTTGGGTATGAGATAAAACATGGAGAAATTAAACCTGACCCAGAACGCCTTGCACCACTCATGAACTTTCCACCCCCAAGAAATGCTAAAGAAATGAAACGACTCATGGGATTACTGGCTCATTACTCCCGATGGATTAAAAACTTTTCTCAAAAGATTCACCCCCTTGTCCACATACAGAAATTCCCTCTATCTCAAGATCTGATGGAAACTTTGGAATTGTTGAAAAATGAAATTGCTTCCGCGGTACTGCTCTTTGTTGATGAAAATGTACCATTCATAATTGAGACAGATGCATCAGATTTTGCAATTGGTGCAACATTAACACAAAATTCTCGACCAGTAGCCTTTTTCTCACGAACTTTGTCCCAAAGTGAAACCAGGCATTCAGCTGTTGAGAAAGAAGCCTATGCCATTGTGGAGTCTATAAGAAAATGGAGACACTATTTACTACGAAAACAATTCACTTTGATCACTGACCAAAAATCAGTCACATTCATGTTTGGCACTCAACACAATAGAAAAATAAAAAATGAAAAGATACAAAGGTGGCGCCTAGAATTATCTGAATACAAATTCAACATAGTCTACAGACCTGGAAAAGAAAATGCACCAGCTGATGCACTCTCTCGTATATGTATTACAGCTGGTTGTTATGATGAACTTTGTCACCCTGGTGTAACTCGTTTCTACCACTGGCTCAGAATGAAAAATCTCCCCTATACTGTAGATGATGTAAGGAAAATTTGCTCCAATTGTGCAATTTGCTCTGAAATAAAACCACAGTATATGAAGACAAAAGGAAATCTCATAAAGGCAACAAAACCTTTTGAACGAATTAATATGGACTTCAAAGGACCCGTACAATCAAAAACAAGAAATAAATACCTACTGGTGATGGTTGATGAGTACTCAAGATTCCCTTTTGTATTTCCTTGTCCAGACATGACTGCGAGAACAGTCATAAATTGCCTGGTCTCATTAATATCAATGGTTGGCCTTCCAAGCTATATTCACACAGACAGAGGAACATCCTTCATGTCAACTGAGTTGAAGAGCTTTCTTGGCTCAAAAGGGATAGCAACTAGTAGATCAACGCCTTACAATCCGAGAGGGAATGGTCAAGTAGAGCGATATAATGGAATTATATGGAAAGCAATAACACTAGCTCTAAGATCACGAGGACTTGATTCAAATCGATGGGAGGAAGTGTTGCCTGATGCACTTCACTCTATTCGATCTCTTTTGTGTACTACAACAAATTGCACCCCTCATGAACGAATGTTCCTACACATGAGATCCTCAACAAATGGACAGTCACTACCATCTTGGCTAATGAGCCCAGGACCAGTTTGGCTGAAGAAAATGAACCGAAATTCAAAGCAAGATTCATCAGTAGAAGAAGTTGAATTGATTGAGGCAAACCCAGAGTATGCTCACATTCGTCGCCCTGATGGACAAGAGTCCACTGTGTCGCTCCGTCATCTTGCCCCTAAGATAACACGAAAATCTAGCCGGGTAGAATGATATGATAAACCATATGTTTTCGTTGTCATTGATTCATTCATAAATATCAAATGTTGTTGATCCGTTACTAGTAGAAAGTCATGTTCAATTTTATTTGATTAAAGCTCTACAAATGAAGAGTTTACTTATTTCACACTCTTATCTAATTCAGCACCGCCATTACTCAGGCTAAACCTGTGTTCCTGTCTGAACTTTACTATTCACACTTTCAAGTTCTTTTGTTCTTGAAAACCTTGTCAAAACTTACTCAAAACTCTAAAAATATAAGACAGACCTGTGTACCAAGTTTGAACAATAGGCTACTTATGTGCCTAGCCTATAAGATAATGAAAAATTTAGAAAAACGCCAATTTTGAGCGAAATATCTGACGAAATATTGAAGTCCTTTCATCGCGAAACTTCTAGACAATAGCTAAACCTCTCTTCCATATTTAAACGTTTTCTGTCATTCTGTTATTGAAAAAGCAACAAAAAAAACCCCGAAGATTTTGGTCGTATGTTTTGACGTTATTCCAAAGCCCCTCCAATACAAACCTTTGAACACCTCAGATGAATCTGTTTAGCAAATTTTAACATTTCTTGTTGTTTAGTTTTTGAAAGAGATTAGATAACGCAAAAAAATTCTGGAAAACGCTGAAAAAACACTAATTTTTGACGTACCTTCGGCGTAATTACGAAGCCCTCTGAAAAAAAACAATTTCTTCACCCTAGCCGAACTTCTGTACGAAATTTGAACATTTTCTCTCAATTAGTTCTTGAAAAATGTGAAATGTAGAATTTCACGCGTTCAATTGAAACGTGACTTCTTGGGTGAGGCGAATGACTTAACTTACACTACAATTCAAATTTAAACTTGATCTTGTGAACAGTGTGAAACTACTGCTTTGACAAGCAGTAAAACATATCTATGTCATACCCTATATATTCAATAATTAAAGTGGTTTATTAAGAACTTTCCAGTGATTTTTTAATACGTTGATATACAACCATGATAAAAATTGGATTTGGTGGGCTTACACATGCATAATATGTAACATTGACATACTAGCTAAGCTCAACTAATGCATGAAAGTGTAAAATTTATAGTTCAATGTTGTTTTAACAGCTTAAGCTGCGTTTACACCAAAGTTATTAACAAAATGTTTATTTTTCCGTCCTTTAGATTCTATTGGATTGAACGGAGCTTGACAAGCACATATGTTCATCATGTGTGTGATAAGTTATGTTGAAAATAATAGAATCTATAAGGACGTAGAAATAAACATAGTTAATAAGATTCTATTAGCTTGAACGGAGCTTGACAAGCACATATGTTCATCATGTGTGTGGTAAGTTATGTTGAAAATAATAGAATCTATAAGGACGTAGAAATAAACATTTTGTTAATAACTTTGGTGTAAACGCAGCTTTATTTGTAGCAGAGAGGACATATTTATATATTCTTTGCTTGTTGTTGATTAGAGCCAAGTAGCCAAGTAGAGCCAAGACTTAGCCTACAGCAGTCAAGGTCTCAAGATACCGTACCAAAATATCCAATCTCAAATATGAATATTTTTATTGAACAATAAAATATTATTATGTTTTCTTGGTTATATAATATTGCTTGTTACTAACAAGAATCAACAAAAATTAATTTTATATCAGATGCACCGTGATCACCTGAATGATAGATTAGAAACTTTCTTTTTTATAGTATACAGAGTGAGACATATGTATGGGAACCCTTCAATAAGTTGGAAACTGTTGTAGATATAATACTGTAACTTCCAGGATTAGTTATTGGTCGAATACTCTACCTGTTGACGTACAGGTATTTCAACCTCTCATAAGGGGTTGATTTGGGGGTTATAACTCGAATATTTTTAATGTAAACACCCATTGTAAGGTACATAATTTTAAAGACCTTTTCAAAACAAGAAAGATGGCATCAATAAAAATGTTATATGATACTTGTATCCAAAATGGCGGCTGATTGAAGTTTTAGTTTTAAAAAAATGATTGTTAGGTAAAGTAATAAAACTTGAAACAACACTTTTTGAATGAATGAAGAAAAACATTTTTATATAAATATATATAAGCTTATCAAGCTTAAACCTTAGAATTAGTATTAGCTTAATTATCATAGAAGATCCTTGATTTCTTATTCTAGAAATTTTCGAACATATCAAAGCATGGGACATAAAAATTGGGTTTGAACTTCAGGGTCAAGATTGTTTCTGTTTTGTCGAACGTTTCTTAATTTTCAACTTCTAATTCCAGTTGGCAATTCGGTAAGCCTATAGGAGATTTTATGGATGAAAACCCTTGGAGTTGGCTGGTTGTTTTATTGTTGGTGGGTGCTTTTGTGGCTTATAGAATGGACTTTCTGCCATATTATCGTCGTAGGAGAGTAACGGATGCCAGAGCAGATTACTTCGAAGCCAGGCCCTCCACAAGCAGCTCGACAACTACCGATCCCACAAGCAACAAAAAAACACAATGAATCATCACCAGCTACATCTTGTGATATATTACACTTTCTTGTTTTACCATATTGGAAAGGAGTCTAATTTATGTTACATTCCGTTTTTTGGAATGAGAAACTCAGATTATTGGTGAGTGCCTTGTTACTTTATTTTTATCAACTAATTTGTAAATATATACTTGAATCTATTAGGAAATTAGTTTTACTTGCAAACCTTGAAACATCTGTATAAATATAGTATGTTCTATGAGCTTCGTTTATATAATAACATTTTAGTTTTCATTTCTCATCGTATTGTTACAAATCAACAGAAAATATAAATTTATTTTAATAACAGGAAAGGAATTTTTTAACTCTCGAAGCTATGAAAATTAACATCATACGTTCACTCGACATCATGGTGAATGAACTTGTTTCTTTATTCTAGAGAACCACTCTATCATTCTCACATTCTAAGCTCCTTCTCAATTTCTTTTGAGTTCAATTTAAAAAAAAATTGATTAATAAAAAGCTTCAATTTGAGACTAAGAAAACTTCTGATTAAAAAAAGGTATAAAACATTCACAGGATTCAGTGTATTAAAATGTAGGATTCAATTAAAACCTCTTATTCTAGCTAATTGTTTTTCCAAAGCTGAAAATTAAACATGTCCAAAGTGAAATATTTTAGTGCTAGGTTTAACAGTTCTTGGCAGGTTATGAACTACATGTAGGTGATATTATAAGCATAAAAAAGGTCTATAGGCTACTGTACTACAAACTTATTGCTGCTGGCTAGCTGCCTGGGTACGGTACCGAACATTTGTATCTTTTTCAAGTGTCACACTCACACTTCCTTAACCAATATATTATTTACACTGGTTTACCCACTATTTGGTCAATTTTTTCATAAAAATACCACTCATTACTCAGAATAAGATTAATATAGTCTCTGGCTATTTGAAGGATACGGTACAATACTCGATGCAATTTCATTAACACTTAATTGTTTCATATACATTCTTTTAAAACTGCTTCTCCGTAATTAGAACAAAAATTTGAGAATTTTAAAAATATTGCTTCCCAATTGTGCATTATGCATTTTGCAGAGGTGTGAGATACTTAAATAATCATAAAGGTATTCTTCATGTGGTTTAGTCTAGACATTTTGTATGTGCTATTGACTGTTTATGAACTTTGACCTCTAGCTGCATTCTAATAAGACAATTAAGATAACATCAATAAATTTATTTTACTAGGAATACCTGTTTATTGTAGTGTTATAAGTTTAATGTTGCCTCACGTTGCTTTGTGACGTGACAATAACAAGCTTTTGTTTGGCTTCGTTGCCATGGCAACGTGAAGCTTCCACGGCCACTGGTGGTGGTCGGTTGCTGTGCCACCTAATACAGGCGCCATAATCAATTCTGACAGACACAAGAAAAGTAGATTTAATGTGCTATTTAGATCAATATTAGTACAAAGCTAATTGGAATGAATTAGAGATGGATGTAAGGGTGATCAAGAGGTATTTTATTCGTCTGAGTGTAGACATTATTCAAACTTGATATACCAAAACCTCAAATTGAAACAGGATTAAAATATTTCGATTCGAAGTAATAGTTATTTTGTTTGCTACAGCTGACAAGTTAGGGGGACTTACACAGACATGTCAGAGGCTTTATTAATCTAGTATATCTAATAACATAATATTCAACGATAATATTTCTTTCCGTATTACTGGAGTAATTTAGTGTATTACATTGAAACAACCAGCTTGTTTTATGATATAGATTTATTTTTATGATCATATACATAATACATTTTTGTTAAAACTAGTATCACACTATCCTAATTTCTAAACGTAAGAAATTCAACATACTGGACCATTGAATACTAATGACCAAAAATGTTGGTTTATTTATCGGCACCGTAGTTGAAATAATATTTCAAATATTCCATAGGAATGAAATTATCACAGACTCGTGATGTACTTCAAACTTGAAACTTTGTATTTGGTTGAAAAGTGATTTTCATGAGGCCTGTTTGCTCTTTGCACTCTACATTATTGATCTCAGCTTTAATTAATAAACAAACATTTTTTATAGGCATTATTTTAATTCGAAGGGAATCCTTATGTGTTTAATTGTTATGATATAACCAAATTGATTATTTCAAATTAGCTTCTAAATTGGGTTCTAAACTCATTTCACAAGAACTCTTTTGATTTTTCTTCTATGAAAGTGTCGCCCTCATGAGCTCAACGACAATGTTTTTAAAAATGCAGGCGCGCGTTTCTTATTCAATCTGTGAGTCTAGAAACCAGGACGACCACGCAATCAATCGCATCCCATAAATATTTCAAACTCTTTAGAGTTCATTGGAAGAATAATATTAATAATTCAAACGCTGCCAGGAATTGTGAAATCATATATTGAAAAAACATACAATATAGTAAGCATATAATAAATTACAAATTATTTTAAGAATTCTTTGTATTACTTTTTTTAATTGATTCAAAAACTCATTTCCCCGATATGAGACACATATTTGAAATGCAAGCCGGTTGAAATTTGATTTAATAAATTTAGAGTGATAGGAAAAAAAATGAATTAACAGATTTCTCATTTTGATTCAAATGCATTATACAAATAAAATGAACAACCATCTTATCTCAAGAACGGAAGTGCCAAAGTAAAATAGAAAAATAGGTAACTGATAACAGCTGCACATTTATCAGCACAGGTTATCAGGATGAACTCGAAATTGAGCTGTAAATAAAAAAATACCAGAATACCGGCTACTGAGGAATAATATAGAATGATCAGATAATCGATGTAATTTATAAACTTATAGTAGTTTCATTCTTTTTTCAATTGAGCAATGTATTTTCGACTCTACTGTTTTAGTTAAAATATCATTCAGTGTAGGCCTATTTGTACCGCGACACTGGCATTTAAAACAACATTAACAAATACGAAATGTTTAACGATTATAACTTTTAATTTTTTTGTTCATATAATTAATCACAACTAATCCAGCTTATTGGTATCACTCATTAGAATGGAATGTAGTTTAAAATTGTTTTAACAGTAAATATATATGTATATATTTATTTATAACTATTTAATGTACAAACATTGTAACAAAATATCACAGGATCAAATTAAGTTTATGCCGATATATGTAAAGATGCTTCTTTGGTGCATTACATTATTTTTTTAATAATGTTTTACGTTACCGTACTGTTCTCGGAGTTTTTCTCTAATCTTACTCAATAGATAAATATTCTCTCTATTCAACTCTGATAATCTGTGATGTGAACCTCAATCCAGATCTCATAGTTAGTCCTGTTCCAACAATACATTTCATAAAGCCCAAGCTCTGAAAATTTCAAGCTCTTAAGAGATTGGAAGAGTAAACCAACTTGAGATAAACATTCATTTGAAAAATAAAATGCTCTCCAGAACTGAGTATCATCCTCAGACTGCAGAAAATGAGTTTACAAAGCTACACAAGATACGAAAGAGTTTCAAAAAGAAACATTATTGACATCCAAGTTATCTGATGAATTAGGAAGCAAAACCTTCTGCTATGGAGCTGCAGAAGCAGAATAATAATTGTTACAAATAGAGTTGTGATACTTTATAGCGTGCTAAATATGGGATGTAATGGCTCGGGTGCTAAAATCAGTATTTTACTGGCTCTCATTTTTTCTTTAAAAATTCTCTTTAATTATTACGTACTTTTTTGATAACTCAGTCGTTCCTGTGAATATCAACTATGTATTTAACATTATCAATATGAATACACTCATTCACCAGGTTCGCGCAGAGAACGTACGGACTCCAAGTGAAGAGAGAACATACACATTTATCGATTAAAATACTGCATCGTAATGAGGCTGAATGCAAACCTAATTTATAGTTGCTAAAATGAATCTTATGTTGTAAAAACCAGATTAAAATCATTGTAATGCAGTCTCTGTTAGACAGTGTCTTGGAATAACAACTGCCTTCATTATCACCTAACTGATCCTTAAAAAGTAGATCATGTTTTTTAGAGTAGGTACATCTTAGCAAATTATACTTCTCACCAAGCCCTACGTTTTTGATCGACCAATTCTTTGATAATAGCACAATTTTCTTCTCATAACAATTATCACACAAGTAACTAAGTTATAGCTCGTTGCATTGAAATTCACTACTACTTGATTGAGAGGCTTAAAACGATAATTTGCCAAAAATATTTCGGCTCAATATTCAGGGCACTTCTGCCATTTATGGCACAGGCTTTTCTACACTTTGGTCACAGTTTCAGCTTGTATCAATACTAATACTGTTAAAATCATGCCGTTAAAATGCGCCAAAAAATTAGCTCGAACTAGCACAACTGTGACCTAATCTGGTGAAAAAGTTTCAAGTCTTTAAATAAATAGAGGTATCACCGTCATGATGCGTTCGAATTTGAATTTGGTTTGTGGCCATTGAGTAGGTCCTGAATCTCCTTCAAGGAGAGACCCTGTGTGTCTGGCAGCACAAAGAATGTGAACAGGAAGGCAAATATACAGCAGCAGGAGAAGAGCCAGAACGCTGCATACGATCCCAGAAAGCTGGATATGTTGGTGAAGAATTTGGTTATAAGGAAGGCAAGAAACCAGTTGAAGCAGGTTGACGTTGAGGTGCCAATCTCCTTGATGCTTGGCGAATACATCTCACCCATCACAGCCCACACTAGTGGACCAAAACCTGCAAAATCAATCGCAATTATTACGTTAGCTGTATATATCAATTCGGCTGATAAAAGTTATTAATGCATCAACAAATAATGTAATCATGAATTATTATATACTAGTGTTCCGCAAGGGTTCAATTAAAAACTTGATGTAATGAAGAATATTGAAAACAGGCCTATAACCATCCTCGGTAAATTAAGAATCTATATGCAAAATTTCAAGTCAATCAGTTCAGTATAGTTCAGACTTGATGACGCGTCATTCATGAATTTCCTATCGTGTATCTGTATAGTCCGATTCTTTCCTTTATTATAGATTTCCATCTTATAGATTTACTATTGACCACAAAGTGTCCCTTGTGGGAACTTTTTTGGGGGATGTTTTGTATAACAATTCTGGAATTGAATGGTTAAAATTACTTGAAAGAGAAAAAGATATTTTTACGCTAATTTTAATCATTTGAATTTTTTTCAAATTTTCTTTGCTTGCTGCTTTGGCAGGTTGTGAAAACAAGCAGCATATTATGGTGGTACAACTTGCTTTGCTTAAAAAATATACACATCTCACTTTGTTCTACACAGTGAGTGGCTATTTTATGCTCAAAATCATCATTATTTCATGATTTATGCTTAGTGGTCCTCTTTGTGAGAGTGTGCTCTGGTTGATTGAGAAGTAAGGACAGTCCTCTTGCGGAAGGTAATTACAGTGAGGAAGTTGGTTTGCTTTCGCAGACAAAACTGTCTTATCGCACTGATTGAGATAAGCGTCTAGCTATCGGGTATATTTACGCTAGCAGACTTTTATGTGTTGCAAACTCTCTTCCCGAGTCCACTTATCCTACATCAACATCCGTCCCATTAACCACGGACAAGCCCACAGTATATGTGGGAGTGGACATTATCCCCGGCAAAAAAGGACTCCACGATTTCTTGTAGCAAAATCTATCATTTGAGTTTAGTTTGTAGATTTTCTGGAAAAGTTATTGTCAGGACGACAATATCTCAAATCTGAAATTAATTGTAGATTGTATTTTTATGCGGAACAAACCTATTGTCAGGATTTCAAGTAGTCTCGAACACTTACCTAAACAATAAGATACGATGTATAGGGTTGCACTCGATACTGGCAGCCAACCCAGTTCCGATACATCTAAGTGATGCTCATCTCTATAGAAATACAGCCCAAGAGCACCCTGAAAATTTCATAAACAAACAAAAGAATGAATCAATAATAATTATTCATTACGGTACTATAAAATGAACTGCATATAGTTTTTATACAAGAACAATGAAGGATAGAAGATCGATAAACTTTATTGCAAAAATATTGTGTCCTTTTGTGTTTGGATTTGGAGCCAGGGTTTCTTTTGTTATAAGACAAAGCAAATAAGCCGTTTGGCGAAGATTGTGTCCAAGATTTAAACTGTGAATCTGCAGATAATTTCCATTTGTTAGTATCATGGGCCTACTAAATTTTTTTCAAACAACTTGATTTACAAAGATTTTAAAAAATCTTCAGTCATCAAATCTTCACGATTCTCCAATATTATTTTCTTAAAAACTTGATCTCTTTCACGTTATTTCATATATATATCGGTTCAAAAATTTTCTAAAAACGTGAGAAGTGAATCTGAGGATGAAGGAAAGGAAAAATGGATTATATAAAAAATCAGGATCCCGAGATTTTTTACTTCTATGTGTGCAGAAAAATTGAGTTAAAAAACGAAAGTCTCGTTAAAGATTGTATGGTGTATGCAGTATGCTTTTCCTTTGGCTGGTGTTAAACTTCCGTCAATACGCGTACACGACTCAATTGGCTGGTTGAGCTGGTAAAAAAATCACAATGCCAAGGTTATCAAGATGGTACAGTTTATTATATCGCCGCTTGAGATTTTGCCGAGAATGGCAGAGGAGAGAGAAGACAGCCAAGCACGATTTAGGGATCACGTACTCTATTATGCCAGGAATTTTCAATAAAAAACTATGAACTCGCAAATAATCATGATTGTTGTAGCCTACACTTTACGGTGTGATCTCTCATATCACCAAATATCAAGTCTGATGCTGACTATGTTGATTATTTATAATTTATTTATTTTCAAATAGCTCCATTAGTGTACCTAACAGAATCGATTGGATCAATGTCACAAAAATATCAATAATAATGATAGTAGCCTACTGTGAAGAAAATAAATAATAGTGTTCTGGAGAGTATGTTTACTATACCCGAGAAACTGTTAAATACCAATAATTGAAAAAATCTGGTTTGTTACACAGACTTTTCTTACGTTATAAGTTTATAAAATTTTCCAGTCACTAAAAATCAATATTATTATAATTTAAAGAAATTTATTCTAGTTTGCTTGACCTTTTTGAAAAACTTTCAACTGTGGTGCAGATGTCACTTATACAGGGTGATTCATAATTATGGTAAAATAAATTAATACGTGATAGTAGAGGTAAAAATAAGAAAAAAAGTTCTTATAAACATATATCCATAAACACTTCATTAGCGAGCTATACAGGGTGAAAGTTTTGGTCCGGAATTCAGTTCCTCTGGTGAAATACACCGATGCTGAATTGTTTAGGGACTAGTTTTTGAAAAACTTATGCTGGATTCATATGGAAAAATATCTGAAAAATTGAATAAAACTAGTCTGGAAGCTGTAGTGTGAGTAGTTTTTGAGAAAAAAGTTGAAATATGCAAAAAATCTAAGAAAAAAACACAGACTTCTACGTTTGATGCCCAATAACTTTCTCTAATGACCAGTAAACAAATATTTTTTTGCAATAAAAATTGTAGAGAATTGAATTATGAAAAGAATCATGTGAGCTGTGTAAACTAAATTTAGATAAAAGTTGAATAAAATGTATTCTTAAGTAGTACATTATACCACAAAAATTTGCTTTTTTTGAGGAGAGAACTAATAACTCATAAGTTGTAGCTGATTGCAAATAAAATATTCGGTTTTTTATGAAAATTCTTATTTCTATATGGAAGTAACATATCTAAATGACATTAAACCTATACCAAAAGACTAGAGATGATGTTCAAAGTGACCTCCGTTGTTCTGAATGCATATGTTTAGACGTCTTCTCATCGATTGTCGGACCCGTTCAAATATTCCAGGAGTCTGCTTTATCATTTCTATTCCGTTCAAAATCCTTAATCCTCTGATGGAGCTCCAGCACACTTCAGTGTTGCTGTTTGTGAACACCTGAATCACAGCTTTCCAAATCAATGGATAGGCCGAGGTGGGCCAGTACCATGGCCAGCTAGGTCACCAGACTTAAATCTTTTGGATTTTTATCTTTGGGGACACTTGAAACCCTTAGTATACAATACCCCGATTGATACCATTGAAGAACTCCGATTAAGGATTTTGAACGGAATAGAAATGATAAAGCAGACTCCTGGAATATTTGAACGGGTCCAACAATCGATGATACAACTTATGAGTTATTAGTTCTCTCCTCATAAAACAGCAAATTTTTGTTGTGTATGTACTACATAATAATACATTTCATTCAACTTTAGTTCACAAAGCTTACATGATTCTTTTCATAATTCAATTCTCTACTATTTTTATTGCAAAAAAAACATATTTGTTTACTGGTCATTAGAGAAAGTTACTGGGCATCAAACGTAGAAGTCTGTGTTTTTTTACTTAGATTTTTTGCATATTTCAACTTTTTTCTCAAAAACTACTCACACTACAGCTTCCAGACTAGTTTTATTCAATTTTTCAAATATTTTTCCATATGAACCCAGCATAAGTTTTTCAAAAACTAGTCCCTAAACAATTCAGCATCGGTGTATTTCACCAGAGGAACTGAATTCCGGACGAAAACTTTCACCCTGTATAGCTCGCTAATGAAGCGTTTATGGATATATGTTTATAAGAATTTTTTTCTTTTATTTACCTCTACTATCACGTATTAAATTAGTTTACCATAATTATGAATCACCCTGTATAGTGGCTTATAGACAGGCAATGTAGAGTTTACTGATGGCCAGTGCTTGTCATATTATGTCATCTTCCATCAATTTCCATTTAGACAGATGTTTCGAGAGAATTGTGAATGAAAAGAAATTCTATCAGTCAAATCGAGAGAATTATTGTGAGTGGAAGGAAATTCTATCAGTGAATGAGACTATTGTGTGAATTGAAAGGAATTTTATCAATAAAGTGGAGAGAATTGTGAATGGGAGGAACTTCTCTGTCCATAAACAACTTAAGGTTCACTTTGAAGATTTACTCAGCAGCATAGAAAGAAAACGTGAAATAGAGTGGAATGCTGAACTGTGCAATAGTCATGACTATTGCGAAGCCCACAAGCAGGCGCTTCGATCATGAGGCGCAAAAGAAAGAATTATTGTGAATGGAAGGAAATTCTTTAAGTGAAATAAAGAGAATCATGAATGTAAGGTAATTCCATCAGTTCAATATTGAGAGAATTGCGAATTGAGAACTTTTTACTCGAGGGTGATGCCCATAGGGGCTCTGGGCTTGTGCGTGAGTAATGAGGCGGATGATAATGAGAAATGAATGGACCTACAGTTTTAGGTGGGTCCCGAGCCACCGGGAAGCGATTTTACAACTCATGAATCATATATGAGAGAATTGTGAATTGAATGGAATTTTATCAATAACATAGAGAATTGTGAATAGAAAGAACTTCTCTTTTTGTATAAGCAGCTTGAAGGACACTTTGTTTAAAACGCGGAAAATTCACGTAGCAGAAAATAAGGAAATTGCAAGAGACGAATGCTGACCTGTGCAAGAGTCATAACAATGGCGGAGCCCATGAGCAGGCGCTTGAATCCGAATCGGTTGACGACGATGGGCGTGCAGCAGGCGGTGAGGAACTGGACAGTGCCGATGAT
Source organism: Nilaparvata lugens (assembly GCF_014356525.2). NCBI lineage: Eukaryota > Metazoa > Arthropoda > Insecta > Hemiptera > Delphacidae > Nilaparvata > Nilaparvata lugens. The sequence continues at coordinate 32,325,221 of NC_052504.1, forward strand.
GACGGCCGATCCGGCCGGAGACAGCGACGAGGATGTCTTCATGAAGATGGGCTCCGCGTAGGCCAGCATCACGTTGATGCCGGAGAACTGCTGGAAGAAGGACAGGCCGCAACACACCAGCAGCGCGCGCAGGTTCGCCTTGTCCATGACCAGGTCCGACAGAGAGCCGCTGTTGTTCTCTCGCTTCACTATCATCGACATCTACAACAATCATACATCATGGATTAGAAACTGTATCTTTCCTTCATAAATTTCAAAAATTTATTTTTGTACCCTCAAATCCTTTTTTTATACTCGACAGTTCCGGTCAATTATGCCGTTATCAAATATCCAAATGGTGATCCTATATAAAAAACTATCAAGTAGCCATGTAGAAATGAATACAAAAAAATGCATTTTAAATATTTGTTTGCTTAATGCCTTGCGGACGGGTTAGATACAAGAGTTAGCTGACCTTAAATAATGAAGTTAGGATATAGAGAAATAGAGTAATTAGATGTCGTGAGATTGGAGATTCACTTTGATCTGTTATCATTCCTTATACAATACAATGCACATCAATATAAATACAATACAACACCTTACAATACAATATATTACTTTACAACTTTCTACTCCTAAAGTCTGAAGTGAATCTTTTGGTAGTTTTTGCATTCCTTCTCTTTCATTGTCTTTGGTTTAATTTGTTTTATGTTTCCCATTGTACTAATGATGATATTCTGAAGTGAATCTCTAGTATTCTATTTCTGATATTCCTTTTCTTATTGTCTCTGGTTTGCTTTGTATTATAGTGATATTATTATGAATATGTTGCCATAAGTATAACTCATTTTTTCCTATTTCAATTGCCTCGTACTACAATTCCCTAATTTCTCAGTTCATGTAGTAAAGTTGTAACATGGTAAAACTCTTCCAAGAAATTCTATTCAATCTTCTCCATAAGCTATCTTTCACAAAATAAGAGTACAGTATATGAAACTCATTCATCCGTTACTCTCATCAAGCTTCTACTAATTTTCCAAGACTGTACGATCTGCACTAATAACTTATTATTCTAAAACTAATAATAACTAAATTTCTTGGTTATCTTGTCTCGTGCAATGATAATTTCATACGGTGCTTTTCGTCTTGATTAGTTGATTTGCCTTCAATGTCGGAGAAATATTTTCTATCCAAATCACTGTGAGCTATACGGATTCGTAAGTAATAATTATTGTATCGTGAGTCGAACTAGGACTCCACTTTATTGCGTTTTGTAAAATTATCGGAAACCCATTTCTGAAACAGTTTCTTTGCTTCAACAAAACGTTCGAATGTGTCTCACTTTTTCCTCTCAATCCCGAATTGTAATTAGCCTATTAATAAACTTGAAAGTGCAACAACTATAATTTCCTTTCACGTCAAACACTTGATGACCGAAAAATAGTTATTTATTGTAATTTTGAAATATATCCTACTGTTCATGACAGATGGGAGGACTGTTCATGAGGATAATACAGTTGTAAAATCGTAATTCATCATTAATGAATTATTTCTTCTATGTTATAAGAACTATTTATTCCGTAGAGTCACTTTGAATCTCCCCCACAACAGCTCCAAGTTGCTTTTTTCTTATTTTTCCATCTACTTGACTACTGTATAGGGACAGCATAGTTTTTAGAGTGCTGCATTCAAATAAAGTACCAAGTACTAAAACCTCTCTCAGCGTATCTAAGCGACTAATAGCCGTACCGTATGCATTTTCTGCTGAGTTCAAGCGGAATTGGATCATAAATGATAGTTTAAACTCGAATTGTAGCACATTTCAATAAATGTCATCATTGCTCTATTTAATCCACCAGCTTATTGGATTAGCGTTGAACCTAGATGGCATTTAAGGCCCAATCCATACTTTCCAGTACCTAACAAATACAAATATAACTAAAAATTCCTACCTTTCTCAAATACAGCAAAGGTTGAATATAGCTAGAAACCGATTCGAATCGTATAACTCTTTTGAGCCCTGCTTCCAAATGAATTTCTACTCTGCTGGACAGAAACCTAATACCATTAGTTCTTATGTGAGCCTTCACGCATTGCTAAAATTAAAATAATGCATATGAAAGCTCCTATAAGAATGCTATTATTTTTTGAGAGAAACTACCGTTATAACAAAAGTAGTAGGCCTATATATTTTCTGCCCAGCAGTACGTCAAGAATTTAAGAGCGTCAGCAGGCTTCAGAGATTTGATATTTGCCTGGATGTTTTCCGGGTTTTAGCTAAAAATTAGACTTTAGTAATAACTCGGCTGATAAACATATTCAAGTTAACTAACTAGTCGGACTAATCTTCTTTTACAAGTAATACTAGTCAACTTTTTCTACAAGTAACTAGCTTAGTCAGAAAACGGAGTAAAGAAACTATTGTTTGTCAGAGTTGGGGCCAAGCCACACGATGCGTTTTTCAGACGAGTCGGCAAGGCAGTGAGCTCTCCTATTGGGTAAGCGTTCATGAATCAGCTGATAATCAGCCAATCGGAGAACTTCCTCCCCTGCTGACTCGTCTGAAAAACGCTTAGTGTGGCTCGGCCCTAAGCTAGTCTGCAGTCTGCAACAGCTCAAAACGTTTCTAGTGAGATTCTTTTCAAACAGCATAGGTTGGATGGAAAGCATATATAAGGAATACTGACAGTTTGAACCTTACTATAGTATATTATAGTGACGTAAAAGCGTCCACTTCAAATACAGTATTTGTGAACTGTCAGCTTTCCTTATGCATGACATCTATTTTACCCATACCTACATTCAATGCTGACATATTAAAGAGAACGGCACTATTGCAGTGCGGTATGATTTTTGAAATCCTGAGAGTACCTCGATTTCTTTGAGCTCGTCCTCGACTAGCTGGGGCGGCACATTGCCCCTAAGCCAGCAGAGCTCGGTGACAGCCTCTTCCAGGCGCCCCTTGGCGACAAGGAAGTGCGGCGACTCGGGTGTGCGCGTGAACAACACCAGTGACACGAACAACATCAGCGACGAGACGAGGATGAGACCCGAGTAGCCGAGGAACGGACCCGAGCAGTACTCCACCAGGTAGCCGCCCGCCAGGAACACCTCAGACATCGACGCCAGTGCACTGCGCAGGTTCAGCTGTGTCAAAACATTCAAACATTTTTCTGAACAAATATGGTGGTACGGTATTGACAACATCAATGTCTTATTATCTTTATTATGGAGAAATATGACAACATCTCTTTCCATATAATAATAGGTTATAGAAACACTGAACGTTGAAGATTATAAATGGAATATTACCAATAACTCTACAAACAGCGGGTGCAACAGATACGTTTGCATGTTTCAGTGATCCTAGTAATCTTAAAGCGAATCGTGTCATTAAATCAGTGTTGCAAATCCAGCAAATGCCGTTTGAGAGGGGATTTCAGGAAATTTTCATCCTCATTTCAGTTGTCATCATGGTGTGAAAGAAGCAACTATATAATTTCTTGAAAGATTGATTTCAGTTCATTATAATGAACACTGAATACATTGCATGAGCTAATATCAATATTATTGATATGGTTGAATTTCGATTTTGATTAAAATGCGGATATAAAGGGAAATATTAGAAAATCTCTTTTGTAGTACAATTTATGTTGGTGGGGGGAAGGTTGATATTATGCTAATAAATCATAATGAATGAGAGGACATGAACTAGTCCTGATCATTATTGTTATAATCACGCATTCATTGAAATGACCAGAAACTATAGTTTCACAATATTATCAATCTATGAAATAACATCTTTGAGATCCACTACAATTTTCTCCCTCTCTTCTGATTTCTCTCAAATCTGAGATTCAGCAACGTTTTGTGAATTTTTGTTGTGGAAGCTCATTTTCAAGAGCAACCATATTATTCCAAAACTATAGAATATAACAGCTACAGCTACAGAGTTTTCCAAACAGCCTATTTTTTAGTGTGATTTCTTGAGAGATTATCAGACATCAGTGTAAACATTCAAAGAAAATTGATGGAAATAGCTTCATTGTATAATATAATAGTATTAGAAGAAAGGTTATGGACTCTTAGTGTTGAAAGAAATAGAAAATTTATAAAGAAATTAACATAGAAATTGACATTGGTCTACAAGCTCTGAAAGCTCTCAACATTGACATATTGTTCTTTTAAATATTATAACCATTATAATTGAAAAGGCTACATTTTAACAGAGTTTTTGAGTAAAGTGATGAAACTTACGTCGGATATCTCGGAGACATAGAGCGGAATCGCAGCGAAGGCGACGCCAGTGCCGATGCCGCTAATGAAGCGGCCGAGGTAGATGATCTCGAGCGAGCGGAGGGGGCGCGCGAGGGCGAGGCAGGCCCAGGAGAGCACGAGCAGGAGGACGTCGACGAGGAGGGTACGCTTGCGACCCACCGAGTCGAGCAGCTGGCCTGAGAGGAACGCGCCCAGGGTGGCACCCAGCATGAGCAGTGAGCCAATCCACGACCCCTGCTCGTCGTCCACCTTGATCCAGTCGGCGTCGCTCAGCGCCGGCAGTGTCGGCGACGTCCACGACAGGCAGCAGCCCACCGAGAAGAACGGCAGCGTCACTGAAACGTCACACACCAAATAGCAGACTTTACTGACGTTGAATTACAGTAGTTTGTTTTAATGTACAGTAGTTAACTCAGGAGTCAGATAACTACGAAGATCATTTTTTCCATCCTCCGATTGGCCATAAATAAAAGACGAATGTATATAATATATGTAAAAGGATAATTTCCCATATAAATTAAAAAAAAGAGTTCTGGTCTTATCGATCACAAGGCGCTTGGTGGGGATGAGAAGAATCCAGGATGTTCCGCAGCTCTGATGCAGCAGGATGTACATCTATGTAAAAATCGCCCCTCTACCACAATCATGTCTGTGTCTTATTATATGTGATCGGAGGTTGAAAAAATGACCCTCTTACATTCAAACTGTTTTCTCCTAAGATTTGACAATGAAGCTTTTTCATTGTTCATGTTCACTTACACCACGATCACTATCGAAAAAGTAGTATTGTATGTAGGCCTAGTGTAGATGAGTGAGAGAGATCGAGATTTCGGAAAGTTGAAAGGACACAAGTTCATTTCAAAGGCTTTTCTTGGAGGAGAGATGTTTTATCAACTACTCAGAATTGTAACTAGGATTCACTAAATGCGAAACCTTGCATCGTTCTCATTATTTGGAATCTGTAATTTAAGACTAATAATTGTGCCAAATTTTCCACCTTCAAGTATCTTATGATTTGAACTTCATTCTCTTCTGTCGATCAATTGCCAATGCTTATTTTAAGAGGCTTAAGATAAAGAGGCAACTACTTAGATGGTGATCAGTGGCGGATTCAAAGGCCTGATTTGGTGAGGCGATTTTTGTTTTTGCTCAGGTTGATTGATGCCCACATAAACTCTGGCTTCTGCGTGCGTGGGACCGTAATAAAACTGCAGTAATGAGTGGACAGAACCAGGTTGTTTCCGAAACACGAGAAGCGATTCTTCCAATACATTTTTGTATCTCCATTCACTTCGTGATTTTATTTATTTATTGGTACAGGGTACCTGTGAATCTATACTATGGTAAACCAATTTTAAAAAATACGATTGATGGGTTGAAGGTATAGCCTATATATCAGGAGCCAACTCAGATAAATATAGTCTACAGTAATTCAATTGTATGAAAATACAGTATAATTTCGCATTGAATAACAGTTATACTAGATAGAGTTATACACAGTTATACTGTAGAATAACAGTTATACACAGAATAACTCTAGTTAATATACAGTTCTGTATAGGATTATTTATTATTTCGAGTCACAAAGGATTACATCCAAAAGTTTACTTTTATACTGCCTATATCCACTCCACCACTTTATAAATTGTACTCAAAATTTGTTCTCAACAAACTATATTTCTCGCATGCCACTTAATGTCAATACAGTCAATAATGTCTGTAAACTCTAAGGTTCAACTTTACGAAATTTATATTGATTTTAAATTGGTAATCAATAATTTTGATGTAAAGTGGACTGTATTGAATAGAAAAGAAACAAGTGATATCTCTACAGAAACAAGTACATGCAATGAATATATAAAAGAACAACTCACCGAAAATCTGCAGAGTACCTAATGTAATATTTATATTATTGAGCTTACAACTCCCAGGTAAGGTATTCATCAGGTGTCCCCGAGGTAGGAGATGAATCAAGGATGGTGAAAAGGCAAGCTTAATTGTCATCTACTGTTGGTAAATTCGGCTTCCATCATATAACGCTGCACATATATTTCTGACGAGATATTTACAATGTCTTTAAAGACTATAGATCGGTGAACTTTCCAATCGAAAAATAATAGTTTAAAACTTTCAACTAAAGGGAGTTTGGCAAACACTCTTCCAAACATAGGTTTATGGTGTACGATTTAACATTAACGAAAAAATAATAATTTGAAGAACGATTTTCTTCTGGGAATGATCGACGAATAATATCAATTCCCAACTCGAGGCAAGCTATTACAAAGCGAGACTGAACTGAAAGAAACAGCCTACCGGCTAGTGAGCGCGACGCACTCAAGTGAAAGAAATACGAACTGAACGAGGAGCGCGCGTCCAATTCAAAAACGAAAAATGAAAACTAGAGCTGGCTCCAACATCCCCCCCCGGCTGAAAAGCTATTTTCAGACAAGGCTAGAGAATAAAGAAACGAAAAAACAATGAATAAACGACGAAAGAAATAAAAATAAAACAAAACGAGAATAAAACAAAAAATGCAAAAGGAAAATTATTGAGTAGGCAACGGATACAACTTTGTAGCCGGCCTTTTGAAGCGACCATTGGCGCACCGCACCATAGCCACTCGAACGACACCGTCAGCACCGGGAAATACTTCCTCAATCACCCCCAGAGGCCATTTCAACGGTGCGACATTTGGTTGATACACTAGGACGATTGTACCAACCGTGAGAGGGGTGGAATTCTTACACCATTTCACACGGGTTTGTAATTCATGTAAGTATTCTTTGCACCAACGACTCCAGAAAGACTGAACCATTTGTTTGACTAATTCAAACCGATCCAAGCGATTCATTGGACGATCTTCCACATTTAACATAGGAAGGTACTTAAGAGGTGTCAAAGTGAGAAAATGAGCCGGTGTGAGGGCGAGGGGTTCACTCGGATCCGCGCTCATTTGACATAACGGGCGTGAGTTAAGTACAGCCTCAATTTGAACTAAGACAGTGTTCAATTCTTCGTAAGTCAACAACTGGTTACCAATAACTCGAAACAGGTGTGACTTTACTGATTTTATATTCGCCTCCCAAAGACCGCCGAAGTGAGGTGAACCTGGCGGGATGAAATTCCACTCAATGCTATGATCAGCAAGTTCATTCTGGAGCAGATTTTGATATTCCTTGGAGTTCAGCATCCGTGACAATTTTATTAGCTCATCATAGGCGCCGACGAAGTTGGTACCATTATCGGAATACATGACCTTACAAGGACCTCGTCGAGCAAGGAAACGGCGAAAAGCTGATAAGAACATTTGGGTCGATAAGTCCGAAACTAATTCAATGTGAACGGCTTTAGTTGCCATACAGACAAAAAGACAAATGTACGATTTAAATATGAAAGGATTCCGACGCCTGGCCATGGTGATTCGAATGGGTCCACCATAATCAACTCCACATTGGACGAATGGTTTAGACGACAGAGTTCTACAGGCTGGCAGATTGCCCATTTTCGGCGGTGTAAGAGTGGGACGATAGTGAAAACACTTGTTACATTTTCGTACATGACTCCTTATAAGGACACGGGCTGATAAAATCCAATATTTTTGTCTCAAAATAGACGCCAATAAATGAGGTCCAGCGTGACAGAGCTTTTCATGAAAATAATCAATCAAAAGCGTGACCAATGGATCATTTTTCGGTAATATAATCGGATGACAGCTGTCATAATTCAACTCAGAATTTTGTAAACGTCCACCCACACGAATAATATCATGATCAAGAAAGGGTGACAGTTGTTGAAGATGAGAAGTACATTCTTTCCCAGCTTTCAATTCCAGTAATTCTTTCGAAAAATGAATTTTTTGTACGACTTTACACAAATGTTTTTCCGCCAAATCGAAATCTAATTCATGAGGTTTAGGCAATAGACGAAGTGCTTTCAATATTAACACCATGATACGCAATAGACGTTGGTAGTTGGAACAACGAGCAATTAAAAGATGAATCGAATTAATAGATGAATTTTCCGACTGTACTACAGTGACAATTGAGTGAACCTTGACCTCAGGTAGACACTCCAGATCGACCTTGACGGGCCAATCACTCTCTTCTAACATTAGCCAAGAGGGGCCAGACCACCACAAATCATGATTAATTATTTCAGAAGGGGATAAACCTCTCGAAATGGGATCAGCTGGGTTTGAATTTCCTGCCACGTGTAACCAGTCGTTGATAGGACAGTCTTGAATTTTCGTAACTCGATTAGCGACGAAAGATTGCCATCTAGATGGACACCCCCTGATCCAATGTAAGACAACAGTTGAATCTGATAATGCAACAACGCGAGTCACGTGACAACGAAGGCTCAAAACAGAGACAACAACCTGTATTAATTCATTGAGCAAGAGCGCCGCACATAATTCAAGCCTAGGTATGGATAAAGTCTTAGATGGCGCGACTTTTGATTTAGCGCACAACAATGTGATAGTTGCAGGTTGCATATCCATTTGAGATTTTATGTAGATCACACCACCATAACCTAAAGTCGATGCATCACAGAAACCAATGACAGTAATTTTCGAATCATTCATCACTCCTAAATGACGTGGTATGAAGAGATTGGACAATAAAGGGAACTCCTTCTGACATGTCTCCCATTGAAGCGCAATAGAGGGAGGTACTGAATTGTCCCAATCAAGACCAGCATTCCATAATTGTTTTATTAAACATTTAAGAAACAAAGTTAGGGGTGACAAGAGTCCCAAAGGATCGAAAATGCGTGCTACTACCGATAAAATGTGACGTTTGGTAGGAACAGACTGATTAGGATTCACTGAAAAACAAAACAAATCACTACCAGGTTGCCATTTCAAACCTAGGACAGCCAACAAATTTCCCATCTCGAAATCTTTAGACAAGGCCGATTTTTCATCTTCCGAGAAATCATTCATCAATTCTGGTGAATTGGAACTCCATTTAGTAAGTTCGAATCTGCCTCTCTTGAACAATTCTTTAGCCTGACTACAAAGACGATTTGCTTCACCTAAAGAAGACACACTTGTCACCAAATCATCCATAAACATGTCACTCGGAATACGAGCTTTAGCATCAGGGAAATTTTCACCTTCTTCTTGAACAAGTTGATGGACAGTTCTGAGAGCTAGAAACGGTGACTCACTCAGACCAAATACGACAGTTTTTAATTCAAAAATTTGTATGGGATCATTGGACGAAAATCTCCATAACAAACGCTGAAATTTGCGACACGATTCATTGACAAGAATCTGTCTATACTATATCTGCTTTATATCAGCAGTTACAGCGATAGAAAATAACCGAAAATTGACTAACAGAACGAAAATATCCGTTTGCAACTTGGGGCCGATATGAAGTATATCACTCAATGATACTCCAGTAGTAGTTTTCGCGCCTGCGTCAAAGACAATACGCAAAGGCGTTGATTGACTCTGAGTTTTGATTACAGCATGATGAGGTATAAAATAACCACTTTTATCACTCTGATTTTTTATCAATTCCATGTGTCCTTGTTTGAGATAATCCAAGAGGACATCGTGATTAGAGATGTGTCGTTCGGTCATGACCCGTTCGAATTGAACGGGTCATTTAGGTGAACGAGTGATCCGGATCACATTTATTCAAAAAACCCGTTCATTTGACCCGTTCATCAACTGGGGTCAACCCCTGTTTTTACTGTCTTTACACATCAACTGTGGTGGGCCTCTTTTTTTTTTTTTTTTTTTTGCTTGTTTATAGGAAAGCTATAGGAAATTAACCGTTCAATTGAACGGGTCTTTTTGAACGGGTCGCGGCAGTGAACGTGAACGACTGACCCGAATCAGTAAAGTGATCCGAACTTCCCATCTCTAATCGTGATACACTAAATGCATGTTTGGATCACGTGCCAGTCGTTTCTCCAAACTGATGAGTCGACGTTCTGACATAGCATAAGAATCACCAAGACAATCAGGGGATTTTGAAAACGATAATGAGACAACGAATCTACCCGAATTTTCACGACGAACGGACGATGCAAAATTCTTCTCGCATTCCAACTCATCAGCAGTGAGTTGTTTTCCTACATCTGGAACGCTTTCCACTTCCCAAAATTTTCGAACTAACTTATCCAACGGTGATGTTAGACAAGTCATCAAACACGTTGAATTTTCTGAAGATTGAGTTAAAATAGGGGCTCTACCCATCAAAATATAACCGAAAACACTTTCCAAGGCCATCAAATAACTCGAATCAATTTCCACACGACCATTTCGGAAAATATGGGGCACTAATTCAGCTCCTATAATAGCATCAATTTCGCTGGGAATGTGATAACTTTCATCAGCAAGTCGAAGACCAAACAAATTTGATAATTTAGAATTATCAATTTTACTAGTGGGAAGCTGTTCCATGATTTTTTCGACAACTAATGGTTCAATGGAAAATTTAACACTAGAATCGAGTTGAGATTGAAGCGTGACAAAAGTACGACCAAAAACTGATTGCGAATTTCCGCCAAAACCATTCACAATTAATTGGAAAGGAGAAATCGATAGTTGAAATTTACGACAAAGTTTACGAGTAATGAAATGACTTTGACTAGCTGAATCTACTAAAACTCTTATTTTGTGCAATCTACCTCTCTTATCAGGTACCTCGACTTGAGCAGTTGATAGTAGAACACTATACGGTGCCGACTTCGAATCGATAGAACAACAGGTAATGGTATTATTTTCTACCTTTTTCGCATCCGAATTTGATGATGAATTTGAAGCATTTCCGAAATGTAAAAGCGAATTATGCTTCTGACTACATTCCTCGCAGTTGGAAGAAGTACAATCTTTACTACGATGGGCTGGCGAGAAACATTTCAAACAGCAACCCTTCTCCTTAACAAAACGAAAACGGTCCCAAGGTGATAACTGACGAAAAAGACGACAATTGATCAATTTATGATTTGTCATCGAACATTTCAGACATTCTGATATTTTTACCGGTGATTTGGTCACTTGCGAATTCGATTGAACAACCAACACTTTGGATTTTGGTATTGGTTTCACTACTGGCTTGCATTGTTTAGACGATTCGTCATGCGGTAACGATTTAATCTGCCTTTCGATGAATGAAACAAAATCAGTATATGTGGGATCATCCTTAGTATGAACTGAAGCTTCAAATGCCTTTCGAGAAACAGGATCTAAAATTTTCAACGCTTGGAACAGAAATATTGCATCAGATACATCTTCACCTCGTAGGCGTTTTAAAGCAGTAATTGAACCACAGAACTGATCGACTATAGAAACTAAACCTGCACGAGACTCAGATTTTAGACAATTGAATTCGAAATTTGTTTCAAGTACACATTTGAGAGTGAGCGGGGGTCATTGAACCGCTTAATTAATGCATCCCAAATAATTTCATAATTATTAGCAATAGGTGGTAGATGACGTGAAATATTAGCTGCTTCTCCAGATAGTTTGGACACCAGATATTGGACCTTTTGTTGATTTGGAATCGATTTGTTGTCATGAATCATGCATTTAAACATTTCGTAGAATACCGCCCATTTTGATTGATCTCCGTCGAACACAGGAATTTTAATTTTCGGTAAAATATTAGATGAATCCTTATTGGAAGATACAGGTTGAGCCGGGGTAGAAACACTAGGTACAACATGACTGCGTTTTTTCAATTCACTAGCAATTGCTTCCATATGTTCGAACATTTCCATATGTGAACTACTAAATTTGGGTACAAATTCCGGGTCTTTTTCCATTTCAAGCTCCTGTATTTCCATTTCAACAGCTTCATAATCCTGAACAGTTTTAAGAGTGGAACTATAGAGAATTAGAAATTGTTTAGCACTAGCTTCTTCTTTTAAAGCCTTTTTCGACAAATCGAAAGTACGTTGAATACGATAGAAATATTGCTCAAGTTTAGCTCGTTTGAGCTTTAACTTCTTTTCACTCATGATTGGATATTGGAAAGGTCTTAATGATTTTCATTTACTAATTTTCGAATAAAATTACGAATGCAACAATGAACGATTTTCATTGATGATTCAAGCAAGCAAAATGATAATGTTAGTACAAATTGAACAGAGAAAGCTCAATAGACGAAGCAAGCTAAGCGATAACGTTATCAGCATTGCAAAGTAACGGTTCCGATCGGACAATAGAGATAAGAGTGAACCAACTTGATCAGCTCAATTCATAATGTACAAACAGGTTTGAACCCTAGCATGCACAAACGATTAACAATAAAATTGGATAAGTGCTTGCCAAATATTTGAATAAAAAATAGCCAATAAAATTCGGCCTGGATGACCAATGTAAACTCTAAGGTTCAACTTTACGAAATTTATATTGATTTTAAATTGGTAATCAATAATTTTGATGTAAAGTGGACTGTATTGAATAGAAAAGAAACAAGTGATATCTCTACAGAAACAAGTACATGCAATGAATATATAAAAGAACAACTCACCGAAAATCTGCAGAGTACCTAATGTAATATTTATATTATTGAGCTTACAACTCCCAGGTAAGGTATTCATCAGGTGTCCCCGAGGTAGGAGATGAATCAAGGATGGTGAAAAGGCAAGCTTAATTGTCATCTACTGTTGGTAAATTCGGCTTCCATCATATAACGCTGCACATATATTTCTGACGAGATATTTACAATGTCTTTAAAGACTATAGATCGGTGAACTTTCCAATCGAAAAATAATAGTTTAAAACTTTCAACTAAAGGGAGTTTGGCAAACACTCTTCCAAACGTAGGTTTATGGTGTACGATTTAACATTAACGAAAAAATAATAATTTGAAGAACGATTTTCTTCTGGGAATGATCGACGAATAATATCAATTCCCGACTCGAGGCAAGCTATTACAAAGCGAGACTGAACTGAAAGAAACAGCCTACCGGCTAGTGAGCGCGACGCACTCAAGTGAAAGAAATACGAACTGAACGAGGAGCGCGCGTCCAATTCAAAAACGAAAAATGAAAACTAGAGCTGGCTCCAACAATGTCATACAGTCAATTGCGCTATTGTACTATCCGAGTCATGGTATCATCAATGACACGATGGATACCAGCACCATATTCATTAGAGCTATTCCTGCCAGTCTCTTCTCCCCTCTATGATCATAGATATGTTTCGACACTTCTCTTACTAGCTCAGCAGTCAGAATTCTCAGCTAGAGCTCTCAGCAGTAAGCACTAGCTATACTTGTAAAGATAGCTAGTGGACAAGTTAATTAGTGACAGGAAAGACGAATTTGTCAAATTTTAGGGCGAAATCATACTAGGCGTTTTCAGACGAGTCGGCAGGGTAAGAAGCACTTTGACTGTCTGCTGATTAGGTTGACGTTCGGGAATCAGCCAACCGGAGAGCTTCCTGCCCTGCCAACTAGTCTGAAAACGTCTAATATAGTTCCACCCCAAGTGGCAAGCCACACGAAGCGTTTCTTTAGGCTTTTCAGCTTTGCCATGTCTGAAAGTCCCTATAGATTCTATTCAATGAAATGAAGCTTAAATGAGGTTTAAATGACATGGCCGATTGAACCGTGTGTTCTTGCTAGACGGATCAGGCGAGAGAAGCGAGCCTGTCGGCCACCGTATTCTAATTATTCAAAATATTTTACAGGCTTGTTCATGGTAATTCAATTTATTTACAATATTTACAAAAACAATTTTTTGGGGCCTTAGGGTAAGGCGACCGTCTCCTTGAATGCAAAGTAAAACTCAACTATGATATGTCTTGATTTTTTCTCAAAACTATATAAACTACACTATTTCTGACTCCAAAATATTTATATTCTTGTACGAATACAAAAATAATAGCGTATGTTTTCCCGATTTTCTTGACGTCTGGAAATCAAAGAGAATTGAAAATCTTGATTGATGTATTTTGCTTCTCCTGAAAGACCAGAGTTTGAAAAACGATGAATTTCAACTGTAGAAAATAACATCTGTCAGATCAGAGAAAAGTGACCTTCATTTGATATGCTAATTACCGTAATTTTTCAAGAATAAGTTGTCTGAGGGCAGATTATTATGAAAGGCACTCACAATCAATTCCATACATCCATTGAATGCAGTAATGAAGCATACAATAATAGAGTTCAAAAAGAGAATGAACAAGAGTGTATTCACGTATTGTTCCATTATTATGATAATCTCCTGTGGCTTGTCAGCTTCTAGAATTCGAACAAATGTCTTGCTTTTTTCGATTCGAAATTTATTTTACTCTTTTCTCTCTTGAATCCCATTGTAACGTTTAGAGACGGTACAGAATATTTCACGTGAAACATAGTAAATTTTTCTTGATAGCTTGTTGAATCATACTTCATTCTAGTCGGAATTAAAGAATTTGATAGTCGGTGAATAACAAGATTAGACTGGAAAATTTGGAAGTTTGGGTGCAAAACATTTAGTAGTAGGTAACTTAAAGTTGGTTTAATTTGGTAAATTAACTAGAATCACTACTTTATAAAACTTCAAAATTGGTTTCCAGTTAGGCAACTCATCTTCAAGATGATTCTAAAATGCCTTTAGCCTTATAAAATGACATTAAAACTAGCAATTTCATTAATTATTTCACATCAAATAGATAGATTTCTCGAAATTCCATTCAGATCACGATGGAATAATGATAAAATATTTTAATACGGTAGTTGAGCACTCGGAGACTAGGCCAATCTCGAGTTGAGTGCGCTAGGCGGGGATGTTTTGGCTTTTCCCAAGCCATAAGCCATGTTTTTTCAATGTTAATAGGTACAAGATAATATGATATTATCGAGATTCATGGTGTGACTGACATTAGAACGATGAGTAATGATGATCCAGAATCACATTCATGCAAATCGTGACTGCTTTGGTTTCATCTGGCCAATCTGAAAGAATCCTACGGCATTACACACACTCTATTGAGACAGCAAGGCACGACAGTGGAAGATTCTATAGTTTAGAACATTGGCAATGAACTGATATTCCACGTGTTAATTATCCACTCTTCATGACTGTCAAGTTGGTCGCTCAATTTATTGGTTTGTAGAAGAATGTCATTGCTGACAAGGAGCTCCAACACATATTTATTTATTGAGTCATTTGGGATTTCTGATAATAATTCACTATGGATGACAACAAGACATCTAAATATTATTCTAATCATTATCGTTGAACAGTAGAATTAGGAGTTGTATGTGAGGATTGCCAAGTTTTTCTTTACTTCTTTGATGCTTGAGAGCCGAATGCCCTATCCGTAAACTTTCGAAAAATTGTCATTTCAAGTTAAATTTTATGCATGGGAAAATTTTCGATGAATCTCTTTGTTCAAGATATGCATTAACATTTTTATATGAAAATTTTACTTTATATTGAAAAAAATCTTTGATGCAATATCTATTGTTTCAATTTGCAAGTTATAGGTTCAATATTCAAGTTATTCTTATTGATGACTCCTTTATTTTTCCCTCCTTCTCCTTTTGCCTCCATATAGTTCCTATGAGGCATGGCACGAGCCTTCTCATAGCCGAGATTGAGTTATTCAATCATCCAAGCTTTTAGCCATTGTTATGCAACTTGAGATGAGATTGAGAAGTTTTACTTTGAATGACGATACCATTGTTATCAAAGTGATAATTGATCATAAACATTGCTAAAACTAAATAGGCACATTGTTTGTGTAACAAGCTATTAATCTACCTTTGAAGCTCGTTCCTCTTGACACTCAATCACGTGTGTTTTGTTTATGATGTACTCACCATTATGTAGATACAGCTCATTCTATCAGTCAAATTTTTCTCATGTCCTAATAATTCGAAGTTCTCATATCAGTTTGGATTCCTCTTCTTAGATGTTTTATTGTAAAAGTTCATACTATTTCCCAAGCAAATAATTTATTTCTTTTTCTCCTCAACCTATCTTCCAATTATAGACTAAATCATTGAAACTATTCATTTCAGACATTATATTATCGGGAGAACTGGCCAGCAGGCTCGCTTCACTCGCCTTATCCTTCTAGCCCCGGCTGAATATCCAGAAAAGAATATATTCATGATAAATGAGATTAATTTTTCCGACATAATTATAGGGGAAAGTAGACGTCATGCTCACTTCGCTCGCTCTATCCGTCTAGCCCCGGCTGACTCATCTAGAAAATAATGCCTGCATTTTTCATTTGTGCTTACTTCCTTCTCTCCTATAGTCAAGTGCTCAATCACCAGTTGACTGAGAAACGCAGATAAACACTTGAAAAAGCCGAATTTGGGCGTATCTCTGTCAAACTTCTCAAGTTCTGCACAGAAAATGTCTAGACCTTAGCTGATTCTCAGAGCCGAATATGAATATCATTCTTCGTCCATTAGCTCTCGAAAAAGTTCATATGAACTATATATATTTTATATATATGTTAAAAACATCGCAAATCTAATCAGATTGAATGGAAATATAATTTCTCAAATAAAAATGATGAACAGAACTTACAAAACCTTTATTTCTAACTTTTTCAAGCTCCAATCAACTTGAAAAATCTATTTTTCATAAAAATAATCAATTGAAAACGAAATGAATAACTTGGGAAAAGAAAATTTCCAAATTGGCACGCCATTATCTAAATTGAACTTGATTTATCTTGTTTGACTTGATTAGTTTGGACTTTTAAAATTTAGTCGATCCTGAAAACGCTTATGCGGAATTTTTGAACTCTCTCCACACAAAGTTGTCAGACTCTACCTGAACTCTGTAACAGATTTGTACGTTTTCTGTTCTTGTGCTCTTGAAAAAGCTGGAAAATGTAGAAAACCGCCTGAAAAACACTGATGTTTCAAAGCACTCTCAACACAACATTTTTTGTACACCTTAGTTGAGCCTGTGTACCAAAATCTCAGTTCTTTCTATTATACAGTAGTTCTCATAAGACTGATAATACACAGAGAATTGCAAGAAATCCAATTTTGGGCGTATCTTTGGTGAAATTTTGAAGCCTTTCAACACGAAATTTTTTAAACATAACTGAAAATCTGTATCAAATTTAAGCTTTTTCTGCTCATTTGTTCTCGATTATACGAAGAAAATTCACTGCAGATTTAGTGATTATTTTTGAATCCGTTCTTAGTGCGCCTCTATGAAAGGTCAACTGAACATATCTGCGAAATTTAAACATATGCCCATTTTTAGTGCTGTTGATAGGTGAGATAGTGAGTAAGAGTGAGTGAATGAAGGAGTGCTTTTTGTTCCAATACTATATATTAATTAAGATTCGAGTTTATATATATTTTTAGGGGAATTTGAATTGAAAAAATCAATTATTTTCAAGACTAACCTGGAATCATCTATTTTTCACCTAATTTTTTCGAATGATTCTGACTCAAAGGTAGGTGGTAGAATTTACTAAAAAATCATAATGGTCTCAAGTTGATGAAATTAGTCCACGTGATTCGTTATCTAAGGTAATACACAACCGCAAAAGAACTCAACACTTCCTAAATGATTAAACTGATGATGACTGCAATTAAAGTAGTCATAAAATTGATGATTGAAGAATTTGTTTTTAAGTAGGTGTGAGACTTACATACTGATCAAGAAACAATCGACGGGAAATTCGAAGTTGAAGGAAAAGTTGTGCGTTTAATGTTTAATAATCATTTTTGCCTGATCCCAAGGTTACGCGCCGGAAAATGACAGTAATTATAATCATTATACCTTTCCTCAATAAGCGATAACGATTTGATTGAGTGATAAACGAGAACAGTAGTAGGCCTAAGCCAGTTGAGTGAAAAATGGCGCACAGAAATATCATTGTTTCCAGTATTCAGTTTCAGTATTGTAATCTGTGGCACTCAATAGACATTTCGATATCCATGATTTATAATTAGGAGTAAATGTATGTATGGAATATGATAGAACTAATCATCTGATCAACTAGTAGGATTGAACTATCTTTTGCTTTGGAAAGTTTGTTGAAAACTTTCACTAAAACATAAAAACGTTTATGATTGACATCTTATTGAAGAGAACTCTTTATCAAATCAACTCGTACGCCGTTTTTTGGAGAATCAGTAATAAATTCTCATAATCTGGGCTACTGTAAAAATTTCTTCATTGTAATTATTATTGATGTAGGCTTGAAATAATCTAAATACTTACAGTACCTTAATTATTCTGAAAAATTGATGTTTTATCTCACAGTAGTGTACATCAGAGGTTTTTCCGATGTATTGGTCTGATTTTCTTGCATTAACTTTCTTACTTTCATTATGAAATTATAATTTTTTACACACGTTTCCAATTATTTTTTGGTCCAATACTTTGTTATAATTCATCCGAAACCTTGAGAAACTCAATAACCTATAGTAACAAAAATCTAAGAGACATTACAACGTGAATAAGGAAAGACAAAAATAATGTGGAATGAGTTGAGGAATTGCATGACTTCACACTTAATCTTGAAAACACGTAGCCTACAATTTTGAAGATGGTTCCGAATTCTCTCGTATGATTCGAAATTGCATTTTGAGCAATGCGAGATACCATTGTTAGTAGATATTTATAGACTGGAAGCTTATTACACAAGCCAATTATTGCTATCGATTTGGTATCATACAAGTTAGATCGCTGATAATATCGTAGTGCCTGTAAATAAAAACGACAAAATGGATTTACAATGATAGTATCTCTGTGAAATCGTAGTCATGTTGTTATCTTGGGCAATATAATTCCATGTATTCTCTAACAATCAACTCATTGTGATGGTATGAAGAGTGTTGCTTATTGAAATACCTTCATAAGTAGCTCGACTGTGATGATACACTGATTCATTACATTCGGAAAGTGGATATAATTTGGAACTGATGAACAGACATCGAAAATTAGATCAAACTAAATTGTTTCTTCTCCACCTGCTACGATATATGAATATGCGATAGTGATAATTCAAAATATATTGTGCCTTTTTAACATGATGAGGATAGAAAATGGTTCGAAAAATGTTAAGTGTAGCTTAATAAAAAATCCTTTTCTCCCACATATACCAGTATATACTATCTATCTATCTATCCAGTAATCCTATTCTAGCTTTCCTGCTTCTGTTCCAAATTTCTCAATTCTGTTTCAACTGATCCTTCTCCTCTCCATCTTTTTTCTTGATTTCCTCTTCACCAATCACCATACTTATCATTTTATTCTTATTGTTCTCCTTATTCTTATAAAAACTTCTTTGATTTTCCTCTTTCTTATCCTTCCTATCTTTCTTCTCCTCTTACCCCTCCTCCTATATTTCCATCTTATAAGAAATTATCCATTATAGGAATATAGTAGCCCTTATATTAATACTATAATGGTAGCTACTATAATGGTAGCTCTTATCATTTTATTAGTTCTCTGCTCTCCTCTCATCAACATACCATTACTATGTTATACTTCTTCACTTGACAGATTCCTCTATTTTGCTACTACTCCCATTGCTACTCCTATTTTGCTACTTCGTTCTATTCTTCTCCCATTGATTTTTATTTCCCATGTGGCTGGACTGGCAATTATTGCGGGTTTGTTGCATTCATCAGTTACCAATTGGTTTTCTCTTGTTCCAAATATACCTCTTCTATGAAAATATGCATCCCTCATATGATTATTGTAATATAATGGAGAAAAACTATCACACACTAGTGTATGAATTTATCTCATATTTAGCAGTGAACACGTTAAGAAAAAAAGGCCTCTGTTATTGAAAGCATACCATATTCATATGCAACTCTTGGAAATGTATTTACTAGATTTTCTCTTGAAGAATTCAAATTTCAAATACGGTATAGGAAATATGGATAAATCCGTCTCGACTGCCTACGACACTGATCAGAGTGCTAAAATTATATAGGGTCGTAACTCAGCATAAAAGTAACTCACCTCTTAAAGCATCATATATACCGTAGTTGTTTGTTGTCAAATTAGAGAACTCTTGTTGAGAGACGCGAATAACAATTATAAGAATAACAGCACAGCTTTGAAGTATTGTTTGTGGACTAAAAAGTCAAACCAATTAGAGCTTCATTTCGTTTTACCTAGAAGCTAATTGCATGCGTATTAACAGGATACCGAAATTGATGTCGCTAAGCTTAATTCACAAAAAAATGTTCAAACGATTTCTATACTAATTATATTCTGAAATAGAACATTTCCGAGAAAACTTTTTATCCATTGATTACCTGCTGAGTGCTTTAATACTCTTTCCACTTTAATACCTGAGTTAGGTTCATTATTAAAATAAGTGTGATAAGTTGGAGGTGGACAGTTTTGAGTTTTGAATTTGAATTTTCCGGTACGCTGTAAAGCTTGAATCAAATTTCCAGAAACAGAGACCTCGTTTAATGAATAATAGATGAGTTGTACATTATTCCATCAAAGCGTTCTTTATAAAATAGAGATATGAAGATTTGGTGTAGTGTTTCTTGGGATGTGCAATAATTTATGATACAATGTGATAGGCTACCTTTGAGATACAAACAATCAATAATTCATTCCATTATTGCATCTTAATATTGTACAATTCAAACTGATTTTCAAAATTAAATAAAATGTTTCTTGAACCGTGTAAAAGCGTACTATACTTTGTCATTCAATACAGATATTATAGCTGTATGGATGTAGTAAAAAATTTAAAAAATCATGGATGATAACTTGACTCACTTTTTTCAAACTCCAATCGAACGCATTATATGTGTCAGGAAATAATTTTCCTTCATTTTTATTTTATTTAAGAACACACTTGAAGTATTGCTTAATCCAATATAGTTAAGAATATCTCATCATGTAGGTGGCGTCCCCAGTTATCCATTTTTTATATATTGAGCACACTTAGTTCAGGAATTATTTATTACTTCGCCAAGCTATCATGCGTTATGTTGAATATTTTTTCTCGATATTGTTTTCCAGATCGTTCAGAATCTCTGGGCTGCTCACATGAACACAGTGTCAGCTACAAGTGTTGTCAGGGAAATCGGGAAATCAGGCCAGCCACTACAAAGGTCTTGATTGAATGATTGTGACTGGGAAATTGTTCCTCCAAAACAGTCATTCGTACTTGCCGTCTTGTCTACAAAACCAAACAGAAGCGCCTATTCGAGCTTGTTGGAGCGCCCTATTTACTCAATAGCTAAACAAAATTAGCTAGCTTTCCTCACTTTTACACTTTCTATTATATTACTTCCGTTATAAGATAAAAATATTATTCTTGTATGTCGAAATTAAATGAAAAAGCTTGAAAACTTGTAAAATATCATAAATGCCATTAATTTTATTTCAGTAATCACAGAACGATTTTCTGCTGGTAATCAAAAAAAGATCAATAAAGATGGCGAAAAGGCAGCAAATCACGTGTACCCCACAACTATCTTCTCTCTGGAATGGAATTTGATCTCATTTTCCGTGATCAAGGAATCTGAGCATTATCCCGATCAACTCTAAAAATAGATTCATTCCAATTGTGACAGAAAAAAACAGCAAACGTTTTGGTGTTGAAGACTCATCCTTTTGTTTTCACTGTTTCACAACGTAGGAAAATCGTAATTTTATAATTTAGTAATATTACAACTCACGGCCTTACGATATGAGTTAGTGATGACGATCCTTTATCAATGAAACTGTACCATTCAGGGCAGAGATACACGGGGTGTTTTTTTCAGACGACTCGGCACGAAAAGACAGAAAGCTCTCCGATTGGTTGATCCTGTCCTGTTATGCCGTGCCGACTCGAGACTCGTCTGAAAAACGCGTATTATGTCAAAGCCTCGTGTGTCCCTGCCCCATTGCTCAATGTACCCCACCTGACTGCACAAACGACTGACTGACGGCTGAAGCTATAAAACAGTTGATATTTTGTTCAAATATGAAGAGAGTAACATAAATATTATAAAATTGACCTCTAACCTATCCCACTTGACTTAATAGTAGCCTAGTAGTAGTAGCAACTTACGGACCTAGGAGACTAAAAACCTAATAATGTGGAAACCATAATCTCGTGATGTTAAGCCCTATTAAAAGTAAAGGCGAATTTCCATTCATGAAAGGGAAAATATAGGCTTGTAGTAAGTTTAAGTGAGTGAGTAGGCCTAGGTACCTATTAAGTTGAACCCGTTCTCAAATTTGTATATTCGTCTGAAGTGAGTGAAGTGAATAATAACTGATTGAATATAGGCCTACTGTCATGAAACTTTTCAGGTAGGCCCTATTCCTTTATTTTAATTTAGTATTCAATTATAAACTATTTATCATTTCAGGATACAGCTCCATGTCAACAATGTAAACGTTACGGTATTCACTAGGAGTTGGTTTGTTTACTCATCATGTCCTTGTGTGACCTCGCACTTGACGGTTGCTCACTGCTACCGTACTACACTTGTCAAGCCGATGACACTTTTATCAACTTAAATGACATAAACTTCACAAGACTTCCTAATTGACAGTGACCTCCTGACAGAAATCGATGGTATAATTATTTCAAATTCTTCTTCTATGTTATTATAATTAATTCATTGATTCCATGAATTTCCATTTTTCACGCATCATCAGCACACCTATAATAGGAAACCGTAAATATATTCTCATAGGAAGTTTATCAGCATCTTCATTCCATTTAGATTCGGTCTGCAGATCAGATCAAAGCCAGATATATACTCTATTATATTAGCCGAAAGGAAAATGTGGGTGAGGCACTCAAGTTCACTTCAGGAATAGGTATTATTTCAGGGGTGTCTCCTGTATGATCAGAGTTATGAAAATTTTCCCAACGACGAAATTCAAGTTTTCAACGTCTCAAGAACAGACTATACGAATCTAATTTTGAAATTTCTCTTAAGATTTCCGTTTTTACAGCGTCATTCTCGATATCTTCAATGAAGTCATAAAGCAAAGCAAGATTTTAAAGTTAGTTGATGGGGATATTGTTTTGAATAGAAAAACCTTGTAAGCTCAATATGTGAGACAGTCTTATTACGATAATTATATTGTACGTTGTATCAGTAGTTGGCTATCAGATTTCCAGATTTGTAATTGCCCGTGCAACAAAACTAACAATTATATTATATTAATACTTTCTATCTGTCTCATGCTAATCCGATAATCACTCACATGTGCAGCACAACCTATTTTCCTTATAAAGTTTACATCGACCATGCACTAAAGGAGTGTTATCCTTTTGTAATCCTGTTCTCGAACTATACAAACAGGAAACAAACCATAATATAATTTAGTCATCTGCAATTAGTTAATGACTCTTATTATAAGCTGTTAGCAAGTTCCAATTGTGAAATTATTCAATACTTTTTCAATTTCTCATTCACATGAAAAAAACCGGACGAAGTAAGTAATAGCAGGAAAAATAAATAAAGCAGTACATAATCTAGTGAGTCATAAAATGTGTAAGTTCATAATATTAAGTTGAAATAACTGTAGGTTTATTAACATTTTTTATAAAATCAGGAATTATGTTATCAAACATATTATATATGGGTAAAGGAGATAGTGACATACTAATAATAGTCTCTCTTGTAACTGTTCCAATGAGAATATGAAATCTATTATGAACATAATTATTTGATCACTGGTTGTTGATAAGGGTTTCCTCATTCATTTTTTGAAGATCGGCATATGAAAGACTATTTATACCAGGGGGAAAATAACTGAGGATATAAATTCCATTTTTTGATTGATAAAATGAAGCTAATACAGTATTTCACTCAATTTAACCCAATTCTATTGTGTGTGTGCAAAACGCCAACACAGTCTAATTTAGTCACCTGTAGAGAAGATAATTACCGACTCTATAATTAATAATCGCTGTTATATTCTTCCCAACAGAGTCAAAGATGAGAACGAAACAACAACTCATCAGTTGTGAATGATGACAGATCACGCTCCTATATTTATTGTCCGGAAATTTCTATTCAATTTTTCCAGTTGTACTCTTTTTTATCAAGATTCAAGAATTTAGTACATCGCAGCAATTAAGAAATCTTACGTCACCAAATAATTACGTTACTGCAAAAAACTGTATGCCTACCAATCTTATTTTTGTTTTCTCATGTATTATTTGGGCATATTTTCGGTTGGTTTTCAGGTTGTATTTCAATGAACACCTGAACAAGAGTTATAGTTCAGAAAAATGAGTCCAATAATTCTAAAGCCATCAATAAGGAGTGTTGATATGACCTTTCCGAAAAAATAACATAAATTTATGTGTATAAACTTCATTTATTTCTTGGTAGGCCTAAAATAAGTTTGAATTTAAATATGCTGGTTGAAGAAGAAGTTGATGAGCAGTTCAATCTGCAAAGTAGCTTAGTGATGCCCAAAAATGTGATTCTATCAAGTGTAATATCTTATTTATTGAGGAGAAAAATGTATCCAATGAAAATTCCACTAGAAGACTTCAACAAAAACTATTAATTCTTTCAATCAGCCAACTCTATCTATATAAGCATGGAATAACCAATCTAATTCACGTTTACATTATCCAGTGGGTTTACCTACAGTACTCATAGCATGTATTACAGTAATTTGGTTTATAAGGCTGTGCCATCAGCGAAAAAAATTTCTGGTGATAGGCCTATTGTCAAAGTTGCCAATTGCCAATGCAGTTGTTGGAATGAAAACTCTGGTAATAAATTATTACTGTATCAATTTTTTGCTAGTTTTTAATTCCCATCTACTACGAGGTATTCTACATGAGCTATTAGTTAGAAATCCATGAATTTGTTTTTCCCCACATTAAATTTTAAGACAGTCTACAGTTCATTATTGTTTGTGATGTAGAGTCAAGTGTTTTGATTAAATTGTAAATATTATTGTTTGCTCACCTGCAAAAGCAGCAAAGTATAGATTGACAAGTCCAGGCTTGACCACCTTCTCAGGTATTGAGATGGGGATGGATTTTTCCAGCATTCTGGTGGAAGCGAGGCCTCTAGATGCCGGTGATGACTACGGGAGCAGAATGGCTCCCTTGACGGAGAAGAGGACTCAGGAGCACTGAGAGCTAAAGAGTAGTTGACCAGATCTGCGACAGGAGAAGCACCAATAATTGAGTACCTTCGACAACAACGTATTAAACGCAACGAACCATGCAGAGCCGAGTGAGTGATTGCACTTGAAAAATAAATCGGTTTAGGCAAATGAACCGTGCAGTCAGTTGAAAATGAACTAGGAAGCAAAAGGCTATCGTTCACCTTTATCACTGGCTGGCAAAATTTAAACTGTCGTTGGCGGAGGCAGTGACAGCCGTAGATAAATGCTACCCCCTCTCCCAGGCCAACAACAACACTGATAGTGTCTTCCCGATCATCATCACAGGCCAACTTCCCCAAAGCCCGATACTATCTACAGCAAAATAAAACCTACTCCACTATCTCTTCATCTTCAGCGTAACTTTACCGAATTTAATGTACCGGCAAAGAAATGTAAATGTAAAAAGCGTGTTCATTAATAACTTCTAATCTGACTATATCTATGATGAAAATTGAGAATGACATACATATTTTACATTTGAATTGATTGGATTTTAAAATAATGGATTAAAATCAACAGTATTGTCAAATTCCGATATCTTCGCCCCCCTTGTTCAAGTTGGACACGTTGAGTCGTCGGTCCCGAGTTAACTCACCAAAGGAAACAATTTAAGTACCAATATGTCTGTATGTTTTGACTGAAGATCCAAGTAAAATCTTGGAGGCTTGCAGGCGAAGAGAGCATAAACCTGAACTTCCATAGTTGATTGTTTCACCCGGCATCGATAATATAATATTGTATCAAATCAATCAGACGGATATTTAAGGAGAGTTGCTTCTCTTCAAATTTAGTTCTTTTATTCTGGGTACTTTCACAGCTAAGCAGTCAATATATCCATTAGAATTAGAAAAATTCGTCTTCAAAGTGAACTATTACCAATTCCATCTT
This sequence comes from Nilaparvata lugens, assembly GCF_014356525.2. Lineage (NCBI taxonomy): Eukaryota > Metazoa > Arthropoda > Insecta > Hemiptera > Delphacidae > Nilaparvata > Nilaparvata lugens. The sequence continues at coordinate 32,351,435 of NC_052504.1, forward strand.
TGTGCTCCTTTCAAAGTCCACAGATTCCATTAATACTTTGATATTTTCGAAATTCTTGATTAGCTGACTTAATCTCATTCTAGAGAAATAATTACTAACAATAACAATAGGATTAGGATCTATAAAACTGAAAAAATCAATAAAATAATGAAGGTAAAAATGTTTAGCTGTAAAACGTAAAGTCTTTCCGGGGTTTGGAGGCTGAACCCTATATAAATCAAGGATGTTGATGGAAAGCATTAGATTGATTGATGATTGAGAATAGATCTATCAAGATAAAGAACTTTTAGAAACCAATAGGGTAATAATTATTCAGAGATGATGGCAATAATTATTGCAACGCACAACGGACATCCGATCCACGGATAATAAATTATTGTTTCTTGTTCAGTCTTAGGAAATTACACTTCATCGGATTAATTCACTTGATTGAATTATACTGTATATCCTGCCTCTCAAAAATAACCTGAAATGTTAATAACTTTCCGTCCACCCACCCAAGTCCAAGATCCAAGTCAACGCAACTCTATAAAGACCTAATTTTGAATGCATTTTTTTACCATGCATTCTTTTTCATCTCAAGCTCAGTCATCAATTTAGAATGATAAATTGACTTAATTCCTTCGATATTGGTGTTGGTATAAATTTATTTAATCTCTACACTTACGATGAAATCTTACGTAGATGTATCGATGCGACATTTGCCTAAATAGAATAGGTGTGACGTTACATTAATGCCTATATACGTCTTTATTATTCGCCTGCAGGCTACCGAACAGTTATTGCTCGTCACAAGTACGTGTATCATCATATTTTGAAAGGCGCTGTACGAAAAACTACGATTCCAAAATATAACTCACAACTCGCTTCGTCGCTAGTGTGTGAGAATAGGCTAATGTAAAAGTTTATTCAAAAATGAAAATTCACGGTCCACATGGAAGATTAAGGCCCATATCGATAGGTTTGGAAGATGAACTCCTTATTATAGGATAAAGGACTCGTCAAAAATTAATCTATGATATATGGTTGGGATTGATCAAGTTATGATGAGCTGCTGAATTACACTTTTTATCATATTTGCTCAATTAACTCAATCCACTATGCCTATATTACACTACTCGATTCTTTTGGCATCATCCTCACCTCATTATATCCTACTCAAAAGCAACAAATAAACAGTAATTTAGAAAATCATGAGCTTAAAGAATGATACTTCACGAGCTCATTCAATGAATAACTCATAAATTCAGTTTCTCAAAACTTTGTACTTTTTTTATCTGAATGTACATTGTATCTGGCGTACATTTCGGCTCTTACATCGTTACTCGTTGTTTCCAATGAGGATTATGAATCAATTAAAGTAGGTGTTATAATTTTTTCTCAATTTAGTAGCAATGTAGGCCTATGTCTTATTTAACATGAAGATATATTTTCTATTCAAACCAAGTTACAGGCTATGAAATGGGCAGATATCCAAATAAGATTTCTGTGTAACTTTTTCTGTTGACAGGCTATTTTCCTGTAGAAAACAGGTGATGAATTTTCCTTGAAATAGCCACTAAACTATAAGTAAGTAGATGGTTTAAAGAGATGATGATTACATTGAATCGTAACACATATTTGTTCTCTAAGTTCATAGCAACCTGCAACTTTTAGATTACCGTACTCAATTACCGTATTACACAACTTGTCGAATGTTCTAATATTCATGAGAAATATCACCAACAAACATTATTCTTCGAGTGGCATTGATCAATAAAGGCTAACACTCAACGATCGGATTACGAAATAAACAGAATATTTTCAATCAGACTTATACTAATGTTGTGCTATGCGGATCTTATGCGCCACATTCCAGAAATATGATAACAAAATGTGAACCACCTCTTTATCAGGCAATGAAAAGGGATCAATACTCATTCAATGTCAAGTGTTTGTTCTTTAACCAGGAAACTCACCTTGGAATGTTTCATAACGAGTGTTGGATAGACTAGAAAATATGAATTTTCTCATATGTTGATTCATTTTCTTGAAACTTCATGTGATAATAATTATATTGGAAGAAATCACTAAAGTGTAACGAATGCATCGAGAGGGAAAGCGTCAAAAATATATGGAAAACAACAGGGTTTGATTCTTTTATTTCCACTATAAAACTGGACAGATATTAGTAGATTAACATTTTTTTGTGATGATTTATATATTCCAGAAGTTATTAGGAATTGATAGAGATGATACTTGGAAAACTGTTAGACAGGAATTCTCACAAAAGGATACTCCTCTGTTTTGCTATTTTTTGCATCTTCAAGATAGGTACAGTATAACAAGTGCGGGGAAGGCAAAGACGTATTCGTGTCAAAGCATGCATCTCTTGTTGCGTGTGGCTTGTACCTGGATTCATGATCGTAATTTTTGAAATGTATTCAGCCATTCATAAATAATAAAATATATGTTTCAAACGAAATATTATGCTTGTTATACCAATGAATATACAGTGATAAATTTGTATATTATATTTAATCGCAAACTATTACAGTCAGAGAATCACAGCCTCTTCTAGTTGAATATAATTATTATTTTATTGGGTACAAATTTCCGAGGTATGCATAATATAGTTTTTTAATCATTCTCAGTTCTAATCATCATAATGCACACAAGTTTTGTTCAGCGGACGACTCATGAAAGGGAAACTTCCAATGCAGTTGGCGTTGGCAGCTAAGAAAAATATATAGGAAAAGAGAAGGCACTGAAAAGGGCTTTGTGAATTTTCCAATGTTCTCACATTTTATACGCTACATTCTTGAGAAGATTTTATTCATTCGGCAACAAAGATTTGGAATTGCTTGTTAAGTAAGAACAAGCAATTGCTTCTCCATTCTCATTCAACTTCTTTGATGGTTTTTTGAGGTGCCAAGATGAATGGCGAATGCCTGAGAATAGAGGAGAATCAAGAGTAGTGCCACGACACGGCAGAGGCGATCCTGATCCTTTTGAAAAGAGTATCGCTGAATACTGCGTCTCACGAGAGTCGTGTAATTATTAATACTCTCCATCAAACAGCATTTTCGTTTGAAAGGAATTTTTTCTTGGAGTGAAAAAGTTCTTCATTGAAGATGTCTGAAAACTATAACTGCCATTTCAAGGACGACCAAACACAATGCTAGAGGCTTGAGGCCATCAGATACGCGCCATCCAATAATACTCGCATTTCGGATTATTATGAATGATTTTCTGTCCTCAATACACCACTCCAACTCAAATTGTTGTATTCTTTCCATCAATCCAATTTTTATTGTATTCTTTTTATGAGACATTCATCTAACTTCGAAGTCTCAATACGGATCTCGAAGTCACGATGCATCACTATCATATTTTCTTCTAATCTAGATTTAAATAGTAAAAAGTTAAGTTGATATGGAAATGATTAGAAATTATCAGTTAACCGTACAGCGTTCATGTGAAATATCAATACAGGGTCTGTATAATAAGTAACCGGACTGACCTCAGGAAATTTTTTATTGGTAAAATATGTACAATTTTTCTTTAGAAATCTTCAAAGTAGCAGTCCTTATTGGAGTCGATAACACGCTGATACCGGATTTTCCAATCCCTGAATGCTCCCTGGAAGTCGGCAACCTCTATGCTTTCTAGAGCCGTCGTCTTAGTACGTTTTCCAGAGTCCCGAACCCATAAGTTGTCTCTTGATCTTGGGGAACAAAAAGAAGTCCGGTGGTGCCATATCTGGGCTGTAAGGAGGATGTGGCAACGTTACCCTCGACTGTTTGGTCAACTGCTCGGTGACGAGCAGGCAGGTGTGCGACGGAGCATTGTCATGATGGAGGATTCACGAATCGGCAATCCCCGGACGGACTCGATAAACCTGGGCGGTTAGAGTTTACAGTTTGGCCGGTGTTATTTGGTGTTATCGACTCCAATAAGGACTACTTTGAAGGTACCTAAAGAAAAATTGTACATATTTTGCCAATAAAAAATTTCCTGAGGTCTGTCCGGTTACTTATTATGTCATTTATTGGATGAATCTGAATTTTCACTTATAGGGCTTTATTGAGGCTTTCTGCACCATCTCGGTATAAACTGAGTTAGATCAGCTATCTGATTTGAATATAACACATTATAATATATATCTTAGTCAACAATATCTTATTGCAGTTCTCGATTAACGTTAAACTCAGATATTGCGTATTGTCATTGCCCATGAGTATATTATATTGATAAACTTATATAAATCTGATACACCTTCAGATATCGCGGTACAATTGACAAATCTGAAATTGAGTACCGGTGATGAAAAGCATGGGCTAAATTCAAGTGCACCAATAAAAATAAGTCTCCCTCTCTCCTACGCGTCATTTGTCTCTTTCCTGCCGGGTTTTATAACTTCGTCAATCAGAATAATTGAATGATATTTGAATAATCTTTCAAAATTGAAATCTTCAAAAGCGGTGACGTATTAACTTACGTCAAACTTAGTGAGAAATTATTATTATTCTGAACCAGACTGCTCCAATTTATTGATTTATTGTCTTGATGAACTAGCCTACATTCAATAGGCCTACCTACATTTTTTTGCATATAAATGCTCAAGCCTCTATCTGATAAGTTCCGGAAATTTGTTATTGCTCAAATAAAACAGCAATTAGTCGAAAAACAAGGGAAATAATTCAGTGTTTAGTGTTTAGCTTGTTATAGTCCTAGAGTGTAATAAATCAATGATAATTTAGGAGTTTACGTGGAGAAAGCGGTCAAGTACTTATCCAATTATTATTGAATTCGTGATATTAGTTTGCTATGTGTATTAATACTACCGCTGCATGATACAGAAAGAACTCATGTTTCAGGAGGAAAATGAGCATCTGAATCTACTTCTAGCCACTGAGACCTCTTTATCCAGGGATAAACACCCTCCCCCCCCCCACCAAATTCAGCAGAATTCTGCGACCCTACTCAAAAATTAGCAACTCAAAAAAGTTCATCAATCGTCTTTAAACACACTTTGTTTTGGACCTCTCCCCCACCCCCACAGATTGGGACTATTTGTTAATAGTAGGCCAGTATTACCTGTAGTGCTGCTCTGCACCCGTATAAAGGTGTGTGTTTAGGGCGTGAACGTTTTATTTTCTACCTGAAGCTTTACAGTGTTTACATGAAGAGGATAAGAATAAGAAATTTTCCTATTTCTATTTCCTTTCATATAAGTTTTCCTACAGCATAGATGTTTTGAGTGTTTAGCAGTCGTGGGATACATTGAAATTTGAATAGAAAATGAGTTCGAAGCTTCCTTTCTTTAGTAAGAGAATATTTATTTTCAATTGTCAACATAAAGATCAATAATTCTATCTTTTTCAATAATCATTTACTATTATAAATTAATATATTTTGCAAGCATTCCCTCTTTTTCATGTCTATATTGACTGGACTATATAGTCAACTGCACGAAAATAGTCCGATGGTAAATGGAACAGATGCGTGCAACGTTGCCAAATTAGAGTTGATGAACGTTATTGTTCACTGCTGATTATAAATAAAGATTTATTATTATTTATATTACTTTTATTATAGCCTACAGCTGATCGGCAACGTCTATGTGTAGGGATGAGAGTGAGGAGGGATTCATATGTTCCAATTTTCATCGGACTATTTACGAGCATTGTCGGTGGGCTATGTTTGCTTCCTCAGTAATACCGCCTATCCTCCTCTGCTCACCACCCTACCCGCACCTTCCATACACCTCTGAAACTATATCCTGTGTGGTAATGACTTTCCACCATTGTATTCGATTCCATATTTTACTGATTTTTTTTTATTTCAAAGTACGAAAATGCATGGGCGTTTGACGCAGACCGGCCAAAGTGACCGAGAGGAACCTGATGAGTTGCCCAACTCAAAGCCTTGCAGCAGTGAATATCAAGGCAGGTGCTTAATACAATTCCGCTTTGTAGTTCAACCAGCAGGGGCTCTATTATTCATTGTGTTCATTAAAAGCTGCAACGTAATCTATCATTGTAATGATCTATTTAAATGAAAGCGTTCAAAACTTGATTTTCAAGAGTCAGCCTGCTCTCAGGGCATTATTACTCTTTAAGGTGTCAATGAAACTTAATTTTGATCTTGAAATGATGTTGACTTGAATTTTAAAACTCAAGGGCTGAACACTGGAAATGTCAAATCATATTTCAGGAATTACAAACCTTACAACCTACCAGCAAAGAGAAAAGATATCATAAGTTTTCGCTATGTCGTGAACATTTTTCAATGTCCTTCTGCTATCTTTCCTCTATATGCTACCATGTGATGCTTGAAAAACAAATAATGTTAACTACCTAAGTATATTGGTCAACACTGGATGAACCAGCAAATTCTGACAGTTAGACAAACTTAGGTTCACTGTTATCCTGGCCATATACAGCACAGCACCTCAAAGAAAATGTTAATATACAGTGTATAAAAATGTAGGTATTTGAGACTTATTAAAGGCTATGTTTTGTTTATCTATTAAAAATATCCATCTATCAAAGTTGAATCTCTCAACAACAAATCAATGCTTCTGATAAATATTTTCGTTTTTGAAAATAAACATCTAGGCCTAATACATAATCACTTTAAAAACTCTAATAGTGCTGCTGTGATTCTAGAAAAGATGAATGTTAATAATTTCAGTGTAACTTAATGGCATATTAATATTTTTCTATATAATCGTACATGGACACTGCTTAACTGCAATGGAGCTTGAACAAACTAACATGAAATCATTTTTGCACTACCTACATCATTTCTACCATGTAACTGAGGACGTCATTAAGAAAATTTCTAAAAAATTGTTTTCATGTTAAAAACAGGCTGTTCATAGTTCTTCATTGTCCAAGTCCATATTTTCCATTTGTCATCCCAGTAACAATAGCCTGATTCTAATTGTACAAAATTTATAATTGACTTTCAAATTTGTATGCATATTACCATCATTACCTCTAAACTGGTTTGAAGAAACTTCAGTCTTCTAGCTTGATATGCTACCCATAATCATAATACTTCAATTATAATAGTTAATTAATTCTTTAGAGAAGCACTTTGAAAGAGGAGGACCACTTTCTACTCTTTTTTGAAGATTCAAATATTCTTGAAGCATTCTGAATTTTCAACTCTACTATTGATGAATTACCGTAGTGAAAATGTCGATGATGTGTTGTTAACAATTCATGTTGTGGAATATTCAACCAAATTTTATAGATGATTTTTTTTTTATTAGAAATTTATTACTAACATAAATACTAATAACTTGTATTGGTATTTTTTCATCTAGTGATTGTATAAGAAAACTATCAAGAAGCCCTGTAGAAATTGGAATTAAACTAGAATACTTATCAGCTTCTCAGTTAAAGCATAATAGAACCCTCAATCTTGAACTTTTACAGAACCAATACTTTGTGGGAAAGCATGTACCTGAAAAACAACTACTGGTATTCAACTTATCCACTAATGAGTAGGTAACTAATCTATAGGTAGATACGTAACAAGATAGATCAGTCATATTGGTTTAGTTAAAGGGGATGAATGAATCATTATCGCATAGATGTTCTGAGAAAACTATTCAACGCATTCAGTATTACACACACAAGTAACTAAGCTCTGTTTTATTGGATTAGTTGACGGGAATTAGCTCAATCTTTAAAACATAAATGTGCGTATTTACTGACATCTCAAATAAAAGGTAGAAGCTGGTACAACACTGTTGTTAGTGTTCCACGCCGGATGGGAATGGAGCAGCAGTGGCACCATTTGCCCGCGTTGAGGAGAGAGAAGAGATTGGAACCACCGTTGGGTGGCTATGGTCACACCACACTGCCAAAAACTACACCATACATTTCTAATCTATTCAATGCAAAGGACAGGTGTCCATGACACTGCACACTGCGCACAGAGAGCGAAGTAACTGGATTGAACTGGAGCCGGCCTAGCTTAGCTAGAGTTGCCGCCTCCGCCACCGCCACGACGCTGCAACCAAATCATTCGGCCGGAAAAACTCCCGCGACTGTCCGCGCCTAGAACAAAGCAGTTGATTGTGTAATAATGTGGCCAAGTGGAATACGCACAAGCAATAAAGAAGCAAGAGTCAAAATAGAAAAAAGAAAAAGAAAAAAGAGGCTGCAGCTAAAGTGGTGCATATGCGCCACGCTCCATGGGACACACAGCTTCATGCTTGAGGGAACGCATCGCAATGAGCCAACAGCCACCATTGCGTAACCGCAATTAGACAGCAGTCAATAAAAGCTAATTGCATGCAACTCGTGCTTGATTTTTCAAATGCAATATGTGATCTGATTCGAATAATATTGATGTCATAATAAAATAACAAATGCTGCATCAATTTTTAGATTTAGATTTTTATATCTTGGAAGTATATGTGGATTGTATAATAGTGGAACAATAGGGTAGCGTAAGTAGATATCCCATGGTATAGGGTGTTTATGTCGCAACTTTTACTGTTATCTCAAGCCGATTACTGTCGATTTTTACTGTTTTGATCGGGTAAAAGTGTATGAACGCACAATATGAGAGACTACAAGCGTCATAAAGCTTCACGTGAAAGAACTATACGTGGACTACTGTATAGGCTTGAGATAACAGTAAAAGTTGTGACATAAACGCCCTATACCATGGGATATCTACTTATGCTATTGTTTCTCTATGATTGTATCCAAACTTTCACCTTTTTGGAACACCAGTTTTCGTTCTAACATGAAAAGCAAATGATGGGGTAAGACATTCTGATATTATGAAATTTGTATTATTTATATATATATATATATATAATGATCTTATTCAGTATTATATATATATATATATATATATATATATATATATATATATATATATATATATGAAGTTTGTCATTTATTAGACTGGACATTATTTCATTGATAGTCAAAATTTGAACTGAATGCGCAATGAATTTTCTGAAAATAACGTTTTTGTAGACAACATCGAAAGTGGTATTTCCACCTTCAAACAAATATATTCAGTAAACGACTTGCACCTGATTTCATGGTGAACAATCCTTATCAGACCACACATTGAAAAGTCTGCACTAGAGGCTATTGGATGCATCAACACCAATGAAAATTTATAATCAACTACTGAATTTATAGAAAATGAATGCAGAACTAGTTGTAGTTCCAACAACACATGAGCAACACAACACGACAGGAGTTTTCTTCCTAGACGTAAAATATATCCTCATCTTGACAATCAATACACAAATTCCTATACCAACAATGTTAAAATTTCTAATATTCAGGTACATTTTTCTCAATTTCTCTATTCTAAGACACAGGCTTTTTCCAGTATTACATAAAATAATTTTTTAAATATTTTTTTTCAAAACATCCAAAACTTTAAATAATTTTTGATTGAAATAGTTTTTCAGTGCGGAGGTCTCAAAAATTAATTTTTATTCGTCAAAACAAAGCTCAAACAGCTGCATATCATTGTCATTATATATTATATATATATATATATATATATATATATATATATATATATATATATATATATATATATATATTATATAATACATTATATATTATATATCATTGTCATTAGAAAGACCGGGAGAATTAAAAAAGAAAAAACAGAAACCCAATTTTTTACTAAAAATTAATTTGGCGAACACCCTTAAGCCTTATAATCGAGTTCTATACCTATAGTGAGGTCTACCTTATAATGGCAGTGTTTGATTAGCAATGGTATTGCTATCCTTGTTTATCATTCAACAAGCGGATAGCTCTATCTCCTTCTCGCTTTGCTCTGTTGCCAGACCGTCTTTTAACTATGTAGAATTAATAATTGATAAAATATTTCATCTTAATTATGAAAGTTATTGAAAAATATAATTTCTTGCTTAATAAAATATAATTGATTATTTTAAAGGAGAATGAAGAGTTAATATTACATTAATAAACCTGTATCAGCTACCGTCTATAAAATACATTGACAAGACAGGATATCGACAACGTTTTTCTCCATCTTTCTTCACTGCCATTATAACATGGACCTCACTATAGATAGTTGTACTTTCTGGAATCAACATAACAAGCAGACAATTCAAAATAATCAAGCTCGCATTTTGGTTGTTAATTTCTCGTTTATTACTTTCCTTGCCCTATTACCATAGGTAAGGAAAGTATTGCTTTCCGAAAAAATAAGGTACCCCAATTTCTATACGTTTCAAGGTCCCCTGAGTCGAAAAAAGTGTTTTTTGGGTATTGGTCTGTATGTGTGTGTGTGTGTGTGTGTGTGTGTGTGTGTGTGTGTGTGTGTGTGTGTGTGTGGTGTGTGTGTGTGTGTGTGTGTGTGTGTGTGTGTGTGGTGTGTGTGTGTGTGTGTGGTGTGTGGTGTGTGTGTGTGTGTGTGTGTGTGTGTGTGTGTGTGTGTGGTGTGTGTGTGTGTGTGGTGTGTGTGTGTGTTGTGTGTGTGTGTGTGTGTGTGTGGTGTGTGTGTGTGTGTGTGTGTGTGTGTGTGTGCGTGCGTGCGTGCGTGCGTGCGTGCGTGCGTGCGTGCGTGCGTGCGTGCGTGCGTGCGTGCGTGCGTGCGTGCGTGCGTGCGTGCGTGCGTGCGTGCGTGCGTGCGTGCGTGCGTGCGTGCGTGCGTGCGTGCGTGCGTGCGTGCGTGCGTGCGTGCGTGCGTGCGTGCGTGCGTGCGTGCGTGCGTGCGTGCGTGTGTGCGTGTGTGCGTGTGTGCGTGTGTGCGTGTGTGCGTGTGTGCGTGTGTGCGTGTGCGTGTGCGTGTGCGTGTGCGTGTGTGTGTGTGTGTGTGTGTGTGTGTGTGTGTTGGAACAAGGTATAATACGGGGAGACAATCAAGTATACACAGCACATTAAGGGGAGGTGTGTACACTAAGGGGAGACCCCGTAGTGTCACTGCTCAATTTTAGTAAAAATCACTTCTACATGCTTAAAACCATGTAAAAACGTAATAAAAAAAAATCTCCCCATTTTGTTAGTACTCCACCTAATTGGGATACACTCCAGTTTCCAAAATTGCCACCACGTTGTGCTACGATCGCTAATACACACTTACACAAAACTCATTTACGGATTGAGCATACAATGCGGGGTACTTGCATATCCCTGCATATCTCCATTGTCTCCTTCACTGTTCGAAGTAACTGGTTTGCTATGGGGCTTGCCGTGAATTTATGAATCAGCAACTTATCTCCTTTTTCGTTCAGACTCATTGAGTCACAGCTTAGCGAATTCATAGTTTATTTTTCTGTTCATTCACTTGAGACATGAGAAGGGAGCGAGGAAACATGCTGCCAGAATGTATTGTGGTACTGATTTTTTAGTTATTTGGTACAAATAGTCTGAAAATGATTCTTCACAAAAAAATACCCTCTGCTAACCTTACAGTGTTAAAAATACCTGTTTTTTCTCCATATAACTCAAAAACCTTTCATAGTGAAAAAATCCAGAACTGTTTCCAAGAGAATAAAATCCTCTACAATTCAACGCCAAATTAGGTTCATCACAATCAATGGTGACTTGGTAACACAATTTCCCGAGAATTTTCCGCATTGAATTTGGGTTATTGCTAGAATGATGCGAATGGGAGGCTTGTTAAGATTCAAGAATAGCACGTCAGTAAGTTTATATTCTTGAACAGGCTTCACTGAGAATTCACTTACTGTTTTAGAGAAGCGGATGCCTCAAACTTTGCTAACCTAACATTGTATCTCAAGATCAGGATAGCCTATGATAAAATGAAATTTGTCTCTTAGTTTCTCTCCATATTGACATTTTCTTCTGTGTCTGTCAATCCTTGCAAAAACTCTCTTGTAAACCTTGGATTGAATATTTTACTTGTGTACGGCATGCTCACTTTTTGTGAAAAGACGTTGTTCCGGAGAAAAGATTTAGTAATCATACCCTGCTCAAAAAAAAAAAAAAATAGTAGTCACAACACCTTTTCCAATTTTATTTGAGAAAGTAAAAAGTTAATTTGAGAAAGTATCAATTGTATTTGAGAATAGTCACTTGTAATTGAGAGAATGTCAGATGTAGCCTAAATGAGAATAGTCAATTGTATTTAGGAAGTCATCACACATGTAATTGAGAGTAGTGAATTGTATTTGAGAAATCGTCAAATGTAAATGAGAAGATATCATATCATGAGCAGACATTTGAAAATGAGAAAATTTTCCAATTGACATGTCGTGACTCTTCTGTAGCCTACAGTACAGGTTTGATTTGAGCAGGAAAGGATACTGTACTACGTACACAGTATTCCATAGGCTTTGTATGTGTGAAATTATTATTTTCAATTGTGAAATATTATTTCCCCTGTACTGTTCACGAATGATTAATGAGAATCATTTCTATGTATGTATTGGCAACACGACTTTTGTCTCCAAACATTTGAACTTGATGAAGATCAAATTCTCTATGTTCACGGCGCAATTGAACTTTATCATCAATCAATTGAATCTCTTGATCAAGCAATTCGGTAACTCTCCAATGGATTTTGGGGCTCAAAAATATTTTTTATTTAAAAACTAAACGTTTCATTTGAATATAAAATATATTATCATATTATTTTTTATGAGTACAGTTATGGAAAATAAAAGTATTGGTTTTTTAAAATCATTCCCCAATTACAACTGACAACTTTTCGATTTCAAATCGTATGTTCTCAAATTAGGAGTTGATAGTGAGCTGTTGAACGGAGCGGTCGCAGAATTGTTTTGCTCTCTTATCTCAAGTTTCCGGACGGGTCGTGCTTAATCGGTTCATTTAGTGCATGTTTAACCTAAAACGTTCTTTCGTAATAAATTGAATTATCAATTTGTTATTTATTTGTGAAATTGTTTTCAAGTGAATCGAAATATTCAAAGTTTAAATTAATAAAAACAGTATCCACCAGACGGTAGTGCTAAAAAGAGACCTAGAGCTAAAAGTTCTTTCGTAATAAATTGAATTATCAATTTGTTTTTTATTTGTGAAATTGTTCTCAAGTGAATCGAAATATTCGAAGCTGAATGAATAAGAACAGTATCTAACAATACTTTTCACCGGACGATAGTGCTAAGAAGAGTCCTCGTGCTAAAAGTTCGCCTGAGCTCGAAGAGATGGAACAGAAAAAGCGTGCTCCAGACCCAAGTGTTAAAGCTTCCGGTAATGTGAACTCAGACTTTATTGAATCACTATTTGACCGTTTTGAAAAGCGGTTTAGTAAGGCTATGGATGAAAAACTCGCGCTGCTAGCTACAAAGGTGGATTTAAATGGTCCAATTGAAAAAGTGAATAAACTCTCTGTCGAGAATTAACAGTTAAGAAATCAAATTGTTGCTCAAAAAATTCAGAATAATCTCATAATCAGGAAGATGGAAAATTTTGAAAATAGATCGAGAAGGAACAATATAATTTTTCGCGGGCTGAAATATGAATGTGCAACAGTGGATTACGTGAGAACTGTCAAAGACTTTTGTGTGAGTCATTTGGGGGCACGAGCAGGTACCTGGGTTAATCGAGCACATGCATTGGGCAAGAAAATAGATAACGGGCCAATCATTGCGCATTTTCCGGACGATCAGGACATCCATTTCATCACGAGAAACAGTAGGAAGCTGAAGGGTACACAGTTTGTGATTCATAAAGACTTTGCTTTCGACACAAGAAAACGACGATCAAAGCTTTTCCGGGTGCTTGGCGAGTTGAAGAAACAAGTTCCGGGAGTGAGAGGAGAGTATCGGTTGAAGTGGTTTAATCGTGAATAGTCGGGTTTTCACGCTGGATGAGGAGAATGGACTGGTCTCGGAGGGAGAGGATGGGCTGCAGAAGATCGGGAGCATGTTCGATGAGAGTGTGATGCGGGCCGTGAGCGGGAGCATGTGTGATGAGGAGGAGCGAGGCGGCGAGGACGAAGACCGCAACCGCTGAGATAACGCCGTCAGTCCGTGTGAGAAGGGACAGTTGAGTATAGTAGCGTACAATGTGGCTGGATTAAGTGGTAAGATTGTTCAAGTATATAATTTTATTTGTAATTATGATGTTTTTGTACTATTGGAGACGTTTGTTGAAAGAGGAAAGCAATTGTATTTTGAAAACTGTTTTCCAGATTACAATTTATACTGGGAATTCGCAGTTGGAGAATCAAACTGAGGTAGAGCAAAGGGAGGAAAGTTAATAGAAATTAGTAAAAGAATAGAGAGTTTTTGTAAGGTAATCGATGCGCTTGAGAGGAAAGTTATTCACATGAATGCAGGACAACGGGATGAATATTATATAGTTCCAATTTACCTGAGTGGTGGAGGAGACATGGAATGGGAGAGAGAATTCAATACATTATGGGAGTTTATGATAGTGCAAGAGCATAATAGAAATAATATGATTTTAATTGGAGATTTTAACGGTAGAATAGGAAATGGACAGGACATGTCGGAATTAACAGATGTAATAGAATTGGGAAATGCACTGAGTAATAAGCAAGAGTCAAAGGATGAGGTGATTAATATGAAAGGTAAGAAAATATTGGAGTTCTGTGAGGTTTTTAATTTCATCATTATGAATAGAAGGATAAGTGGAGATAGGTGGGGAGACTTTACTTTTATAGGCAGAGGGGCTTCCGTAATAGATCTATGTTGCATGGCTGTCGAATTAGCGCAAATAGTTGGAAAATTTTCTATTGTGCCAGAATTTTTATCTGATCATTTCCCAATTGAAGCTACGCTAATCACGGTTGATACTCTAGAAAGAGAGAGCACAATTTTACCACTCTTACCGAAGTTGAAATGGAAGGAAGCGAGGAAGAATGAATATATATCTAAACTCACCAATGCTTGTAGAGAAATAAATGGTCTTCCCGAGAGTAGTGAGGAGACTTATGAAGTATTAAATAATCTTGTATATAGAGCTGCAAATTATGTGCCCCAACCTGATAGAAAGAGAGAAGGATGGAGAGAAAAGTGGTTCGACAAAGAGTGTGCGGTTATGAGAAAGCGAGTGTTCAGCCTATTGAATGTGTTTAGAAAATCAAATTCGGAGCAGGTGAGAGAAAATTATATGAAGGTAGTAAAGGAATACAAACTGCTATGTAAGAGTAAAAGGCAAGCGTATTACAGCGATATAAAAGAACAATTCAGAAGAGTCAAGGATTCCAGTGATTTGTGGGCTCTGATAAAGAAATTCAAGTGTAGAGAGTTCAAGATTTCGGGAACTGTGAGTGCTGAGGATTGGGTTGAACACTTCAGACGAGTGTTTGGATCAGTTTGCGGGGTAGTCACATATTATGCGGCGAGGAATGTTGAAGATCAAACTCTTGACAAAGACATAGATATGAATGAATTGGAAAGTGCCTTCAAGACAATGCGCAACAATAAGGCTCCAGGTGATAACAGAGTTCCTGCTGAGTTTTACAAGAATGCGTCAAAAAATTACAAAGAGATTATTTTGACTTTTTCCAATGCCATCGTCAGAGGTGGACAGATACCAACAGGGTTTCCACGTTCAATTATATTTCCATTGCATAAAAAAGGTGATACTAATGAAGTGAATAATTATAGAGCCATATCTTTTATAAATGCTGTCGCTAAAGTATTTTCATTTATTTTACTGAGAAGGTTGCAGTTGTGGGAGGAAAGAGAAAAGATTATTAAAGAGAATCAGTGTGGCTTTCGGAGAGGTTATTCGGCTACTGATAATATTTTTGTTCTATTCAATATAGTAATGAAAACGTTGAATAGACCTACAAAGAAGTTGTACTGTTTCTTTTTGGGCTACGATAGTGTGGACAGAGAGGCTTTATTTTTTAAACTGAGTGAATTGGGAGTGTCGACTAAATTTATTGCGATGTTGAGGAGTCTATATAGAAATACGAAGTCTCCTGTATGGCATGGCGTGGAGGGTAACTTAACAGAATACTTTGAAACCAGAAATGGATTAAAACAGGGATGCGTATTCTCCCCGTTGCTATTCACACTATTTTTGAATGATTTGAGTGATGTTATTGGTGGAGGTATATTATGTTGGGCAGAGGCTGATAAATTCGCTGTTATATTCTGATGACGTGGTATTGTTGTCTGAGAATCCTCGACATCTGCAGTCAATGATAAATAAGTTAAAGGGATATTGCATAAGGTGGAATCTCACAGTGAACATGGCTAAATCCAAGATTGTAGTTTTCAGAAGAGGAGGACGATTGGGAGAAAGAGAGAAGTGGTACTATGGAAATGAAGTTATTGAAACAGTGAATGAGTACAGATACCTGCGAGTTGTTTTTTCATCAAGACTTGCCCTAACCGCACATTTTAAATGTAAGATAACAGCTGCCAGATTTGGGATTAATAGTGTATGGCGAAGACTCATTTTGAATGATGAAGCACCTCTGTCAATGAAATGAGGAATTTTTGATTCGATAAGTAAAGCAGTTGTAACATATGCAGCACAGGTATTGGGATATGCGGAGAGAGAAGAACTAGAAAAATTTCTGAGGTTGTTTGTCAAGAAAATATTTGGACTACCGTGTGATACGCCAAATTATATAGTATACTTAGTGACAGGAAAGGAAATTTTGTGGTTGTATACTTTGAGCGTTCATATAAAATATGTATTGAATTCTTTTGAGATACCTGGCGACCGATATCGAACATTGATCGCAAGGCATTGTTTAAGATAAAAGTGTGGTTGGTATTCTGAATGGAGACGGATATTAAGTGAGTTTGATATTGAATTGTCGATAACAGCGGACAACTGGCAAGCAGCAAATTTCAGGAGGGGGTAGGAAGCAACGTGGGAGAGGGTAATGGAGAAGATAAAAGCTAAAGTTAAAAGTAAGTGGCTAGAGAGAAGAGAGCGGTCACAGTTTCACAGAATCTACGCAGATGTAAAAATTGACGATGGAACGAGAAATTACATGAATGATGAGTCCAAACGGAATGTTACCTCGATGATTTTCAAGGGCCTCCTCTGGGCTATTATCGCTCAATCACGCACCGCAAAGAGATGAGGGGATAGGTATCTGTTCTATGTGCAATAGCCGAGAAACGGAAGATGCTTATCATTTCATCGGTAAATGTTCAATTTTGGGTGAAATAAGAAAGAAATATCTGAGAGGGGCGATGCTAGAGAGAGAGAGACAGTAATTGAGTATCTGAATGGAAAATTTTGGACGAGTCTAGTAGGATATTGAGGGAGGCAGTGGAATACAGGCGAGAATTGATAAAGGAATTCAATTTTTAGGAGTTTATAATCGATAAGAGTCATTTCCTCTTTATTGTTATTGATATCTTGTTATGCATATTGTGAAATGTACATTTTAATGTTGAAGTGGAAAAGTCTTTTTAGGATTATTATTAGAGTTATTAGCTATAAAAGTAGTATTTTATCATAAACATGAGAAGCCGCAAGACTTTATGTATTATTAAGTAGTGCTTTGATCTATGCAGATGACTTAATTGATTGATTATTCTAAGACTTTTAAGAGGTTTTGTTTTACTTATTTATTCTTTCTCTCTTTTGTTTCTGTATATTATTTCTCTTTTTTTAGATTACTGATGAATTAATTGAAAGTTGACTGTATTTTAATTCAATTTTATTTTTGTAGAGTACAAAGTAAGAGGTGACTCTATTTAAATTTCAAAGTTTTGGTTTTTTGTTCGTGAAGTTAATAATTATGTTGTTTGTATATTTTATAAGTCCAGCCACATTGACGCATACAAGGTCCCTTAAGAGGGTGAATTTAAGAGTGTGAATTGCTTTTTAAAAGTTGAGTTACAATGTTTAGTTATGATAATTACGAGAAATTAGTTAGTTATGAGAAGAAGGAGGAATTGGATAGGAATGATAGGGAGAAATAATTATTGAGTGAATTATGTAATCACAAGAACAATAATAATTATTCAATATTGGTATAATGTATAATAAAGAAATCTATCTACTCGGCTGACGGCCTCGGCTAAGCCTAAAGAACTTTTATTTATGATGAAAAGAATGCTTGTTCCATTTATTTGTAAAATTTAGTTGAGTTTGAATTGAATTGAAGGTATTATTTTAATTTCCTGTAATGTTGAAAGAAGTGCAAATAAAGTTCTGTTCTATTCTATTCAATTATTGTTCTCAAGTTAAAATGATACTTTCTCAGATAAAATTCACTATTCTCAACTACAAGTGATGACTTCTCAAATGCAATTGACTATTCTCATTTACATCTGACGTTTTCTCAAATACTAATGACTATTCTCAATTAATACTTTCTCAAATACAGTTGGAAAAGGTGAACTTCTCAGATAGGGAGGGTTGATAGGATAGGGTATCTTGGATAAGATAAAGAATGAGGAATCAGAGTTGTGTGAGTAGTGAGTCCTTCCAGTTCATATTATTAAATAATCTAATTTGGGTAGCTGAAAGTTTCTCAACAATGCAACATAAAATGGAGTACGGTACTCTATCACTATCAGGAAGCTCATGGTATAGCAGTTCCGGAATCTCTATTTTTTTAAATAAGCACAAATAGCGAAAACGCAATGTAGACCAGGGGTTCCCAAAAAAATGTTTCTATGTACTCCCTCACCTACAAGCAATAATGTCGAGGACCACATCGGAATTTACAGTTGGGAGGCACTGTGAAACGTGTACTTTCTCGAATCCCAGTACTAATTAGCCTATATCCATACTTGGAATGTTTATTTGAATGTTAAATGATCAGTAGTAGAATTGGTAGGAAAACTGTAAGTGGAATATTGTATTATATATTAAATACCTGTCAGGCAGTTTAGGTTTATTACTTGGCATTTCAAAACCTTGATTCAATCCAGGCCAGAATAGAGTCTGTTTCTCAATTAAAGGATTGGTTCCAAGGAGAGATTGGATATGATAGACTATCATTTCCAATTATGTCATTTGAGAATCATTGATAATGCATTAATTGTCTGGAACCAGGTATAATCTAGTGCCACTTGCGGGTAGGCTGAAGAGCATACCGACGACACTGATTGAGATAACATGAGAAAAATGCTAATGCGCTATTCATTGACCAAACGTAGTGAGGTCTATGTTTCAACTCGATTGGCTTTTGTCTGTCTGTATGTAACGCGATTACGGCCAACGACCTTTTGGAAAGCCAATTTTCTGACTATTGCTGTTTAGAGTCTGGGACTTAGCTAAATCCTGAGCTCGGAAACCGGCCCTAAAAGTTCTAGTTTAAAAAAAAAAAATCCAGCTTTGAAAGTTTCAAACTTCAAAAGGTTGAATCCAAATATGGAATCAGAAATCATCTCCCATTATCACTCAATAAAATACGAGAAAAAGTAACCTTGTACAGTTAACTTCACTGAATTATTTACGTTGTCGGGATTTCAATTTTGTCATAGAACAATCTAATTCATTAGGTTGAAATCGTTGAATATTACCATGGATTTCCTGTTGAATCATTGACTTAAAATCTTTGCAACAATCAATAAAATCTATTACACAGTATAAATATGCAGTCAGTGAGTATAGAATGTAACATTCTATACTCACTGCATACAGTAGGCTATAAACATTGTGCTGATCTGAACAGTGAGTATAGAATGTAATTACATTATATTACTCTAACAGCTAACTGGATCTGAATTGATCTATTGTAATAATGGACATAATGAAATAATGTCTTACTATTCCAAGTAAAACGAAACTAATGTTTGTGTTTGTATAAGAGCTGCTGAGTGGATACTGCATACTGAGAAATTCATAAATGATCCAGACCAGCCTGGCGACTTCGATGCTATCGACACCGGAATCTCCTTTTATTTCTATCAATGAATGAATCTGAATTAAAGCCATGTATTGTATCAACTATCCTATTATCATATTGTAATTCGTGAAGCCTGTTTAGTAAAAGCCAGTTACATACACATCGATTTTTTACCGTCCTTATAAAATTCTTTTAGATCAAACAGATGATGTTTGACAAGTTGCACTTATTCGAATTCATAAGGATGGCAAAAAACAATCGTACAAAAATCAACGTGCATGTAACTGGCTTTCGAAGACCCATACGATATTGTATTCTATGATCAAATAGAATAGTAAATATCGAAATAAGTGTTGCAGCCAGAACCGGTTAAGAACCGGTTTTGTCCCCGCTTTGTAAGTTAAACTAATCACACAATTCTTCCCCGGAATGTGGGTTTGAAGTGTACACACCATTTCTCCCCGCTTTGTGCAGTGGAAGTGTACACACATTTCTCCTCGCTTTGTTCAGTGAAAGTGTACACACATTTCTCCCCTTTTTGTAGGTTTAATGCGTAATTTTTTTTTCAAGTTAACAGAAAAAAAAGTTACAACTGTATTGAACACATATTAATATACTTTCTAAAACAAAAATTAAGTCTCCAACATGTGTGTGAATGAGTGTAAATCAGCCTCCCCGCAATGTATGTTCATTTCTCACCTCCCCGTTTGTTACCTTGTTCCAGTATGTGTGTGTGTGTGTGTGTACACGATATCTCATATCCCAATTAACGGAATGACTTGAAATTTGGAACTTAAGGTCCTTACAATATAAAGGATCTAATACCTTATATTATATTAAGGATCCGACACGAACAATTTCGAACAAATCCAATTCAAGATGGCGGCTAAAATGACGAAAATATTATCAAAGACAGGGGTTTTCGCGAGTTTCTCGAAAACGGCTCCAACGATTTTGATCAAATTTATACCTAAATAGTCATTGATAAACTCTATCAATTGCCACAAGTCTCATATCTGTAAAAATTCCAGGAGCTCCGCCCCATCAATGCAAAGTGTGATTTTACATTCCCGATTATCAGGCTTCAGATACAATTTAAACAAAAAATTTCAAGTGGAAAAGATTGAGCATAAAAATCTCTACAATTAATGGTCAGTGACATTTTCACCTACAATTGGAAATAAGCTCGAAATTCGGGAAAATGTGTTTATTCAATAATGCAAACTGTTGGCAACTGTTGATTCTATTAAATCATTCACTATGAAGAGATAGCAGACCTCGTGTGTCTCCAGCGTTATTGTCCTGTCACCAGCTGGCAGATCTTTGAATAGTAGACTTGAGATGCGCGTGTACACTAGCGTCAGGTGATACATTTTCATAACGGCAAGGAAAGTTGTGTGAGTGCGCCACACCAGATTTTTAAATTTATGTTCTCATTCACATTATCACATACCGACGTACCGTACCAAATAGGATATTATCAATCTAATATCTAGTTGACTCATATTTTTTTGTACTGTTTGCATATTTTTGTGGTTGATAGAATAAATTATTATATTGCAAAAGGCTCTCAATTGACTATTTTTTGTAGTCAACGAGTGTACCGGTACCTATGCCTGTGATTTTGGATTTCTTGATTGAATCAAATGAATGTCTAGTATTATAAATGACAATCCCATCCACTTGATAGAACTATGTGATAAAATTGAGTACATTCTTGAGAACAATATAAGGTAATAAAATTGAGCTTCAAGTCATTTATTGACATCCATATTCCACAGCTATATAACTTACTTCTCGAAAGACAAACTGTCAACACTCATAGTAGTTGCCATATAGTTGATGTTAAATATCTTCCACTCACAAATAAGAATATGCCTATCTCTGAACAGGAAGTTGGCATATTAATATATCAATAACGTTATAAGTATTCCTATTTTATATAGCTTCATTGATATAATTTCATCATTGTAGATGCATCACTATTATTTTCCTATGGGGAAAAACTGAACAGGGCTCTCGATAATTATTGAAAATGATGCGTTAACTTCTGTGTGACGAATTTCAACCTAATAGGTAGTAATAATAATACCCATGAAAATAGAGATAAAAATATGAATAATAATAATAATGGTGAATAGTTGTAAAGACTGTGCTGAGGCTGTGCTTTCTATCAGAAGAATCAATCAAAGAACAAAGAACGAGGATGCTCAACATTAAAAAAGGAAAAATAACGAAGCCTACTCACATATTGGACTTGAAATTTATTGAAAATTAGAATAAGGTTTATAAAAACATCAATGGAGAAATACACCCAAAAATCTACTCTTTATGGAAATCCATTCTTGAACTCTAGTTTCTAAGTAGATAAACAAACAATTTTGATTATAATACTGGTATAGGTACCTACTAAATACGGTTCATCTTGGAGTGTTTACAGTGAGTGTGATAAGAGAAGTTGTTTATCATTATCAGGAAATTCTCTACCTTAGCTGTTTTGGTTTTAATTTTTCATTGATATTCTTTAATCGTTTTATTGAGCTGGATGTAAATATTAAGCGATAAAGCTTATCATGTTTTCTCTTTTAACTTTTATATAAGCAAAAAATATTACTGTGGATGCAAATAATTCTTTTCAGAAAATGATATAATTATTATTGATACAGGCTGCTCTAGACAATTTATTCATTTCGACGGGGGGTTGTACTACTGTGAGTTAATATTTTTACAGTAGTAATTGAATTATTTTTATTTCAAAAACTATTCAATAGTCATGTAAAATCTTTTAATTGTTACCAGGGGGTTTAAAAGTGGTTGTCTTTTTACTTCAAATTCAATTTTTCATATTTTGGAGCAAATCTTGTGATTATGTCTTGATATAGATCATTTTCAATTGAATCTCTGGCAAATAAAGAATTTTTTTGTGGGGGCAAGGTTTATTGGTTTTAAGGAAACACCGCATAAACTTTATATCAGTTTTGCTGCTGATATTCAAAGGGTAATTTGCGCTGAACGCCCTTATTACTTTACCAAGATCACGCTTCTTCACTGTTGACATTAAATCATAACAAAATGTATATTCCTAAACAAACCAAATGATGGTAAAACCTCAGTTACTATTTTTCAAACATTGGTCAAGATTTTAGCAATGTCACTTCTGTAAACACTTATACTTACTAAAAGAGTTAAATACGCGATTTTGATTATCGTGTTTGAAAGGGCTCTAGCTACAAATATTGTTCTAGCTATGAATATCTTGTTCCGTCATGTCTGTTTTTCTGACCCCTCTTTTCTTTCCAAAAAACCATTTTACACAATCTCTTTATGTGACAAATCTTCTTTGTAGAAAGTAAATCTCATAAAGTGAAATCTGTTATCATACACAATTGTGGAAGAATGTTTTGTATGGATGTAACTGTTTTTTGTGAGATACAAAACGTTCTTTCAGTAAGTTACAAAAATTGTCCAGGTTGGACCGAATCAATCTGAACTGGCACGAATTTTATCCCACCCCTCACCTATATACGAGAAGAGGAAATATCACTGTCTGACGCGGTGATGCCTTCGCACATGATTCATTAAAAAAATTCATTAGGAGTGTGAACAAATTCCGTCAATTCAACTACTTTTACAAACGAACGCTTGTAACATTAAAAAATAGTATTAAATATAATTATAGATGAAAGAGAGTCTTTTTTCAACAATAATTTAGGACCAAGTACATTTTATTATTATGAAGGGCTTCCAAGATATACAATTACTGTATTGAAGACAGAAATTAGCCATTTCAATGGTTTTTGCAATAATAGCGAGGTACGGTAGTGGTTGAAGTGCATTCAGAATAATAAATTTTCAAAACAGAAATTAGCTCATGATACTTGATTTTTTAAACAATCATCATGTACTGAGAATAAGATAGATGAGCTATTATATTTTGCTATATCCTATAAGATAGCAACAAAATTATATTATGTTATAACAAGTATCCATTTTTTGCAGTTAGTTTTCATTCACGTTTCTAGTTCAACTATCGATTCTAATGTATTCAATTAAAGCATTCTATCATATTCTATCTTCTTATTCAATCATAAAACATATATTTTTATTATAATAACTTTTGATAATATTCTAGTACAAACTTGTATAACTGGCTTGACCATCAAAATGTCTTGCCGGCGCTTTGTGATATCGGTCAATGTAATCGCTTTTAAATTAGCGCGGTCTTGAGGACAATCAGTAGCACCAACGAAACCATAGAAACATTGATGCATTATGCAAAGATATTATTGGAATTATTCATGGAGTTTTTGATAGAACGTCGTTAGAATTACATTAATATTTTTTCTGTTGGAACTGTTAATTTTTTCTTAATCTACTCTAGTTTACAATGAATTAATACTCTAGTATACAATGAAACAAGCGTCTATTGGTTGGTCCGTCGTTATTCGGATGCCTGGCTACAACCGCTACATGTGGAATCCGGTCGTTGCTTGTCGGTTGTCGGTCGTTTAAAATTTAGTGATGTTGACACTGTTGATGTTCATGAATCAGAAATAAATTTATTATTAATTGATTAATGTTTTCGTGCTGGTGTGTATAGTGCTTACTATACCTTATTCAGTAACATATTTAAATATAACAAATACCAGCTCAACCAGTGATTTGTGTCTTCAGTGTCCAGTCCACTTCAGGCCTTCATGTTTACCTTCACGTTTCCCACAACCCTACATTGCTGGATTTTCTTATTAAACTTTGAACTAGTGATTCAAAATACGAATTATATCTTAATTGATCAGTTAGCAACTAAGTTCTGATTAAACACTTTTGCAATTCACATTAATATTCAGAGTTAAATGAATCAACAAGTGAGTACCATACCGTATTAGATATTTTAAACAAAGATTATTCATTTTTACTTTAACATTACATAATGATTATAAGTTGAGGTATAAAGAAGCGTTTATATTAGTCAAGTTTACTTGAATTAGAGTTCTGTATAAAATGAATGTATTTTGAAAACTTGTAGTTAAGTTAACAGAAACTTGAAATCTCTAACCACGGAATAATCATACAGTGCAATAAGCAATAGTGCTTCTTTCCTCTGTGCTCTAACAATGTAGATCTTTCTCCAGGTTTATAGATCTTTTGGGTTCAACTTAAATCTTAGATTCTTAGAAGTATCTACAATCCAACCTACATATATGAAAATGAGATAGGAAGGCACTTTATTATTTTGGGCCGCAGAATCCATCATTGACACTAAACATTGATCGATAGAGGTCAAGAAGAGTCCATCCATGTAGCCTATGTAACATTATCACATTGTTGTCTATTTCAAAGGTTTAGCTGAACAAATATGGGTTTATAAACAGTTCTCAGTCAATGTAGAATGTATAAAAAAGCTGAATAGAAATCCATGAAAAGTGCAATGAAAACTTTGATTATTCCTTCAAGGTTATGAAAACTAGAATTTACTTCAAGTTTTCAAAATTGTCCATTCAACTTGAACGTTAAAAAACATGAAATCAAGTGAATATGACTAAACTTGATGTAAACCCACTTGAGGGTTTGATTACAGTGAATGCGTGTATGTGAAAGTGCACGCTTGGTCATGCATGACCAAGCCCGCAGATAAGAAAAAAATCTGAAATCAGCTAAAAACAAGTCACAAAATGTGTGTTGTGAAAAAAATGTTGCATTGGCTCTTTCCAGATTTTGTTTTTCGGCTTATGCATCCGACGTGCACTTGCACAAACACGGACACGCACCCAATATAACCATAACCTAATTTTATCATTTAACAATTTTATCTATCAACCTTAGGGTATGATGACATTGGATGAGTGTATGTGCAAGAGTATATCCATAGCCACCTCTAATGCCCGGTCTACACGACAACGATATTAACGCAAACCTGCCAGGTTTGCGCTAAGTTTGCGTCGTGTAGACTGGAGATCGTTGTGAATTAATGAGGTTTGAAGGTTTGTGCTTTCTTCGATCAATCTCAGCCATGTTTGCGTCAATTTTTCTAGGAAACGATTATGTCTCATCTATCCATCAAAACCTAAATCGCTTCAAAATGAAGATAGAGAATTTGCGATTACAGATTCGGATTCAGCACCCTCAAATTAAATATGTGCGAGGTCAATTCTCAAAAATACTAAAAAACAAGGAAGATTTTTTAATGGATAATAATTATCTTATTTACTCTATAGTAATGTTATAGATATGGTTATTCACTCTTCACTTGATAACCAGTATTCTTAATTATTATTATTGATGAGAAAGAGGTGGAGGAGGAGTTGGAGAAGGTGGAAGAGGAGGAGTAGGTGGAGGATGAGGAATAGGGTGAAGAGGAGGAGAAGTAGGTGGAGGAGGAGAGGATGAGGATTGAAGGATGAGTAGGTGGAGGAAGAAGAGGAGGAGGTGGAGTGATTGAGGAGGAGGAGGAAGAGTAGGTGGAGGAGGAGGAGAGGATGAGGATTGAAGGAGGAGGTGGAGTGATTGAGGAGGAGGAGGAAGAGTAGGTTGAGGAGGAGGAGTAGTAGGTGGTGAAGGAGGAGGAGGAGTAGGTGGAGAAGGAGAAGGTGGAGGAGGAAGAGGAGGAGGTGGTGAAGTTGAGGAGAAGGAGGAATAGTTGTAGAAGGATGAGTAGGGTGAGGAGGAGGAGGAGTAGGTGGGGGAGAAGGAGGAGTAGATGAGGAGGAGTGGGAGGAGGGGTGGAGGGTTTAGGAAGTGAAGGATGAGGTCGTGGAGGAGAAGGAGGAGGAGGAGTAGATGGAAGAGGAGGAAGGGAGGAGGAGGAATAGGGTAATGAGGAGGAGGAGTAGGTGGGGGAGGAGGAGGAGGAGGAGGCTTGAGTTACTATAAATAATTCATCTCAAGTTTATAAACAATTCAAAGACTTCGTATAGAATTTATATATGGTTTAGTTTATAATACAGGTTTGTGTTAAAGTTGGTGTCGTGTGAACAGAGGTTTGAGCAAACTTGGCTCAAAGCCAGATTTGCGTAAACCTGGCATCGAGTCAAGTTTGCGCAAATATCGTTGTCGTGCATAATAAAAGGCCGCGGCATACGATATTGCAAAGTCGCAGCGCCTAGAATCTTATACATGATTGGTGAAAAAGATCAGCTGGTATTATTTTAAATCTTTTTCACCAATCATGTATTAGATTCTAGGCCTACACTGCGACGTTGCAATATAGTAGGCCGCGGCCTTGTATAAGAGGAGGCTATGGTATATCAGATCATGCATGAGCCGAAAAACAAAATCTGAAAACAACCATCAATATAAAACACATTGTGAATTATCTGTTGCTACACACACTGAACGCAACCAGCAATTGCACGCGTTCATGGTGAGTTTCTTGATGCTCTTTCCAGATTTTGTTTCTCATCTGCGCGCTTGGTTATGCATATACTTGCACATATACGCATCCAACGTGATCATGTCCTAAACCTTTGGTGCTTTAGCTATTTTAGTGTGTTGATTAGGCAACTTTATAGCCAAATTCATTCCATATCTTTAATTTTAATCATCAATGGTTCATGAAAGTTAAGTAGCCTAAGAGGTGTCTACATTGGCCAAGACTCTTCTTGATTCAAGTAACAGTAGGAATCAACTGGATTAAATGTAACAAGTGACAAATTACTTTAAAAAAATATGACGAATGACATAAAAGTGCCTCCAGCTATAGATTGATATAGTTGGTGTGAAGATGCATGCGCCTGGTAGCCAAGGGAGACCAGCAGCCTACTTGTAGTTGTAGAGCCAACTGCTCTGAATTTCATGAATAAATCTAAAAATTGCTTCTCGGTGGTTCTGAACCCACCTAAAGTCAGGCTCATCATCAGTCTCATTACCCACGTACAAGTATAGAGCTCATCTAGGCAAAAAAGTCAGCCTTCTATTGATGAACATAGGCTTATGTACGATTCCATGAGATTCACTTTTAAATGTTAGCATAATTATGAAGCATAATAATTATGAAGCATAATTATGAAGCATAATTAGAATTAGAATGCTCACAGTTTGAAGTAGGCTAAATTACCGTTTGCATCAGTATTGAAATTTCATCAGTATTGTAGTAGCCTATATGAAATATTGTGTTATAAAATTTTATTTTTTATTGAATTATTGGCTATTATTTTTATATTGTAGGTATATTTCACATTCAGGTTCTATTAAGATAAAAAATAGATGAAAGTCGGCTAAAATTATTGAAGTTACTCAATATTTTTTGTTAGAATGGAACTCTATTCTAATCCCTCAGGATTAGGGATGAAAATCAGAGAGATATTAAGTTAATTAAGTTATGACGCTTTTAAACATGTTATTTATATTTTGCATTACATGTATTAATACTAATACTGAGGGTAATGCTCACATAAGCTCTTTGGCTTGTGCGTGGTTAATGAGTGAGAGGGATGATGATAGATAGATAGATAGATAGATAGATAGATAGATAGATAGATAGATAGATAAATGACTTTTATTTACACTTTACAATAAAAGTGATGTGGGCGAAATTATGAGAGATGAAGACTACTTTTTAGGTAGTCGGAACCGACGGTTATCGTCTCCTCCGAAAGACGGGGTGGCGGCTGTATTCATGAGATTGTGCTGTGGTCAAAAACTTTTTGTCCCGGTCGAGATTCGAACTCTGGTTCTCTTGATTATTAGACCGGCGCGTTATCACTTACTCCAACGAGCCACCCAAATTTTTTCTACAAATATTTCGTTCTTTTAATCCATTCATTGTAATATATTGAATTGAACTGGTTTGAAAAAAATGGCTATACTCTTCCTATAGGCTAGTTCAATT
Source organism: Nilaparvata lugens (assembly GCF_014356525.2). Lineage (NCBI taxonomy): Eukaryota > Metazoa > Arthropoda > Insecta > Hemiptera > Delphacidae > Nilaparvata > Nilaparvata lugens. The sequence goes on from NC_052504.1 coordinate 32,380,005, forward strand.
TTTTTCAGTATTCGGTCATAAAAACTTGACAAAATTTTAAGTTTATAAGTATAACACATATTAAACCCCAAAAACTCATCTGAATGTCACGACAGCATCATTGATTGTTTCTTCTTTGACCTATTTTTTTAATACCGTATTGATTTCCCACTCAATTTATTATTTCAATTGTTTTCAGATGCCCTCCAATTCTCATCTTCCAACTGACATTGTCGCTGGATTGAGACTAACCATGATAAAAACCGGTGTTTTCTATTGTGAAAGCACTGTTCGACACATGAGATGAGAATAGTGTTGCACAGTAATAAAACTAATTTCGCAAATGCATAAGAGAATTTTGACAATACATAAGAAGGTAAAATGATTTTTCAATCTCCTAGAAATTATCTGATTCAAGACCGCATTCTTGATAGTTTGTCTTGTTTTGATGGAAAGCCTCATGTATTTATATCGGTGCACTTTCAAAAGCTGCTCCTCTCAATTTATATAGTTGAACAATTGACCTTATGTACAACGTTTCAGGCTCTTACTACATTAGGCCACCAGGTTGGGTCGCAGTTGGGACACCAGAGAGCCACTAGTGGCGGGAGACACTTGGTGTCCCACTGGTGGCCCACTGTAATACGAGCCTCATGGGAATTATAACATTTACACTGTCAGCCCAAAAGTAGAAGAGACGCAAGTTTAGCGCAGACAATGGGCGGTGTGAATAAAAACGAGTAGGACAAGTAAATACTTGAATGACAAGTAAACGCCAAAATTGAAGTGAATAAAACAAGTATTCACTCTCACTCGCTAGTAAATACTTGAGAGGCTAGTAAACCCCCGAAAAATCCCAATTTTGGTGTGAATAAACGCAAGTAAATACTTCTGTAGCAAGTAAATACTCGTCCATTCGCAAGTCAACCCTACCCCAGACTTGCAATCGTACTTGTACACGAGAGTTGGCTGCATTTATGAACCTGAATGGTGTAAAACGTTATAGAGACCGGCGTGATATAAGTCCCGATCTATCTAAGGGACTATTACGGTTTGAGAGCGAAAACGTAGATTTTCTCACTTTGCACTTTCTTAATGAAAACACTGATGCAAGGGGTGGAGGATTAACTGCAAGGAAAAAGATGGAAATTTTTCTGAGATACCTTAGTGATCCAGGATTCCATGGTGTTGCCAACGACATGGGGGTTGAAAGAAGTACCGTCAGCAGAACATTTTCAAGTCTATTGGATAAAATTGTGTCGAAGTCTGAAGATTGGATTAAATTTCCACGCACTATTGAAGATATGGATCTGACCAAGGCAGATTGGGCTTCAAAATTTTGCATTCCGACTGCCATTGGTGCTATAGATTGCACTCACGTGCAATCGGCGTTTAGCGGCGAAAACAGAACAAGTCACAACAGGAAATGATGCGTGGTAGTCTGTGTGGCGCTACAAGTATTTACTTGCCTTTCTTGTGAATTCAGTTGTCTCGCGAGTAAATACTTCCTAGTAAACCCTCGGGTTGGCGAGTACATGGTCACAAGTAAACTCGATGCTTTATTCACATCGGTTTACTTGGAGTTTGAATACTCGTTACACTTTACTTGTAAGTAAATACTCGTCGTACTCGTTTTTATTCACACCGCCCAATGAATGATGAGGAAAATTTTGGTGTCGGGGGAGAAGACTTGTATATAAAATATTTGTTGCGTTTCTCATTGTACAGGGTGCGACATCATAATTTCCCTTTTTCAATACTTCATGAAACGCATAGTAAGAGTCAGATAAGTTTTATTCTATTTTCAGAATGTAGGTATGTATTTAAAGTTTTGAAGAGTATATCATGAAGGTGACATTCTCCAATCTAAACAAACTTAGTACCTGTTTTAAGTATTTGATATCACACTTTCAAGTATTGCAGGCGTAATTTTGGCAATTTCCACCTGTATGTTGTTCTTGAATCAGAGAGGGTCTTTGGACGGTTCACATAGATCGATTCGGCCATTGCAAATTGCCTCTCATTGGGATAAGGCATTCTGGGAACTTCATTCTAGTCAGCCATTCTGCATATTGTATCCATTTTGTTTGGATGTAAATGAAGGTCTTTGTGAAGAATCCTCCTCACAGAACGATCGTAAAGTCCAAGGGCAGACGCATATTTGCGTGTTGAACGCCTTGGACACTGCAAAATTTAAGCTATCGTTCAATTAAACCGAAGCCGAAAAGCGCACTGTGATGCAACCACTGAACAACCACTCGAAAAGGCCTCAACGGCTAATGAACGCTCGCTGTTCCAATGCATGATGGCGATTGAACTGTGCAAGAACAAAACTTTAAAACGACGCCTTTCGAAAGTGACTACTAGCACTCCGCTATGTTATCAACTAACTGAATAGTGCACATTTCAAAAAAGGAAATTATGATGCCGCACCCTGTAAAAATGTTGATATTAGGTTTTAGTGCCTCTGTGCATCCCCTGAAATTTGATACCTACAAACCTATACTATTTATAATTTACGACAATATGACTCAAAACATTATTATATTTTCAAATTTGTGTTCAACGTTATAAAAGAAAATCTAATCATGAAAACGGCGAATATTGCTTTTTGTCCTGTTATAATGTTCTGAAATACGCTTATGGAAACTTTTCAATATTGGGGACATATATTAGACTCAAATATTTTTTGGAAGTAGTGCTTCTTTTGGGAGTAGTGAGTGTCAGTTGAAAGTTATCGATGTAAAACATTTTCTACATGTGAGCCTTTTCGTAACAACTGGAATGCATTCTCCTAAAATTGATATTCTGATAAATCAAGTACCTAATTTATTCGATAATCATTATCTTGAATAATTATCCTCAATTTTGTGAGTTCATTCGCTACCCCCAAAGATTTGAACTCTGGGCTTTCATATCTGGAAAATGAAAAATGGTTTTCCTTGCAAAGTTGTTTCATTTTGGTAACTTAATAGTATCCACATCAGAATACTTTGGAAAATGGCACCAATAAAAAAGTTCTAAAAGCGTGGTGCACAACCTTGAAAAATGAATATCTGCTTGACTAGAAAAATTCAATTGAAGAGAGATTTAAATGGTATTATCTCTATGAGGTTTCTATTCCTACTCGTATAATGCATGTTACAGAAAAAGTTATTCCATTCTCAAAATAACTCAAATTTAGTTAATCTTTTGGAATTAACATTGCTAGACTAATTTCATGAATAATAAAGCTGTTTTCCCTGTGCCCTTCAAAGATGGACACTGGACTGAGACCGGGAAAAACAGGAAGCATCACAGAAATTTGACAACACCAAGCAACAAGCCATTTGTAAATTTCAAAGGCCATCAATATGGAGTGGACCAAATAGAAAGCTGGAGCATCTACCACCTCCTATGCTCTGACCTCTGCTACTCCAGACGCCAGAGCAAGGGTGATGAAGGAAGCTTCATGACCAAAATGACATCTGAGCAAGAAGCAACCTCTAGTAGAGGAGGAGCCTGCCTGCTTCCTTGTTAAAAAGGCGGCAAACCAACAAGCCGGACAGCAGCCAGAATCCTACCCAAAGGCTTTCAAGATAGTAAGTGAATATATAAGCCTTAGAAGAATTACTTATTCACAACATGTGAACAGTTTTTTCTTTGAATATTATTGTCAAATATCCAAATGTCAAAGCCATCCTTTGTCCTACCTCTGAATTGTCAATTGATGCAGTGAAAGGACTATTTTTCCAGAATAGACCCACAATTTAGTTTGTTTCAACTATTGTTTATATGGGGTCAACAATCCCAGTAACTCTAGTGGAGTCAATCAATGGCTTTTCAAAAACAATTTTTTAACTATCAATATTTTCCTCGACATTTTTAATATCATATTGTATTTCAGAAATGGAAATTGCTTGAATTTCAAACAAACACATGAACAGCTAAGTCATAACTATCGCCATAAGTGACAATGGCTATGACTTATTACAGTTTCAGAGCTATGGGGTTTATATATATTTGGTCTTGAATTGCTGTGTGAAGTCCACGTGGCAATGTATTCTAACAATGATAAATTATTTCTTTCAGTTGATGATGTGATAAAACGTGGGACAGATGAGTTGGTCCGAACTACCCAGCTCTACATGGATAGAAAACCTACAACTAGTATTTCAACTCGGCATCAACTAGTTGCTCTAATCTCGTATACTTCTAAGTGGATACTTATCTTCTGATATTTCAATAAAAAGGTATAAAATTATTATATAAAAAATACTTCGTGTAGGTTTTGTATCGTCCATTTGATAGTCTAGTAGAAATTGTTGATTTTGATTAATATTGTTTTGTAAGTACAATTGGCCGTGGTTTGGGCATTGAAATGCATCAGTCAGTTGTATGAAATTGCGACATTCTCATGCAAGCCCATGCGACTGAATAAATATATTGGTGGGAGAAAAATGCATCTGCTTATGCTAGTAGTGTTGTCTCATTGGATTATTCAGTTAGATGGACTTGCATGAGATCAATTACACAAAATCTGGCAACGTGGCATTCAACTCACATATTATAATGTCGTTTCAACACCGCTAGTCTCATTTTACTTTACAACACCGCTAGTCTCATTTTACTTTACAACACCGCTAGTCTCATTTTACTTTACAACACCGCTAGTCTCATTTTACTTTACAACACCGCTAGTCTCATTTTACTTTACAACACCGCTAGTCTCATTTTACTTTACAACACCGCTAGTCTCATTTTACTTTACAACACCGCTAGTCTCATTTTACTTTACAACACCGCTAGCCTCATTTTACTTTCCATTTTACTTTTCAACTCTTGAAAAATCTAATTTCATCTTGTGAGGAATAGACTCACATTTAGAAAATAATTGATGTCATTAAATGTGGTATTCTCTTAAACATAATTATTCCCACTTTGCAATAAATTAATGAATATAAGCAGTACAGTTTTGGACACCTGTTAATCAATGCTATTTTTAACCGAATTTGGTTTCCGTACTTGAAAAACCTGTAGCTGCTTCAACTAGAACATTCAATTATAAGATGAACATTCAAACTGAACTGCCTGATTAAATTGATGCACTATTTGGTACGTAATGTTAAGATTAACAAATTACACTATTGCTGATCTTAAGCATAATAATGATTAAACTGAGTCTAATTTTCCCTTGAGGTATTGGGCATAGTTTCCGCCATCACATACCAATGCAGTTCGGTTGGTATGAATAACTTGTGTTTGGGAAATTTTGTCCTTAGAGGGGAAGGGTCTTGCTTTCAAAAAAGGCTTATTGAAAAGTGTCAACCCAAACAGTGAACCCCCGTGGACACGCCAGTCTTAGTTATTGTTGAGCAAAAAGCAAGTAGGTCAAATATCTGATAAAAATAGATATTCAGTTTAATATAATAGTTGAAATAATTCTAAAAAAATTAAAAATAAAATTATATTTACAATTTGTAAATCTAGTCAAAATATAATAAATTGCAAATTGTCAACTTATATAATTTATTTAATTTTTTCTTATATGTAAATCATTAAAATGATAGGAAAAGAAAAAAGAGGTTGACCTTGTACTATTCCTCTTCCAAATCTAGATGAGGTTACACAATCATGGTCCGAAATAGGTTGTATTGTAGGCCTAGTTGTTCACTTAACATTTTTATTCCAAAAATATTTTCACTACGCAGTAGATTTTCCAATGTGGATATTTCAAAATCATTCATAGAAGAAATAATATTATATTAATTATCACTAGAATAGGAAATATTCACATATTGAAGGAAATTTTACGACCTTAAAAAACAAACTTACATGATTACAAAAGTATTTGTGTAGTTATCCAATAGCATTTGAAAGTAGTTATCCATTCTTATTTTTCACTAATTTATATAAGTTATAATAAAAAGACGTATCTATTAATTAATAATTTGGTTAAATATTATTTAAAAAAAAGAAAAAAACTCCATATTCCAACTGACTTTGTATTGGTGAACTTTCCACCAAATATATATTATAATAATTCTATTTTTCCCAAAATCCCTTACAATCTTGTGAATGACTCTGGCATGTCTTACTTCACACACACCTCGAATGAAGAACTTGTCAAGTTGGTTGTCTACTGTCCAGAATAACTTTTCATGTATTACTTTAGACACCTCAGTTGGCATCAGCCGCACTAGTTGCTGCTACTGCTAACAACTAGCATAGTATAATATAGTGTTCACCTGTCATTATAATCACACCTCAAAATCAATTTTCGCTTATCAAAAATTCTATTTTCATTCGTCTATTAGATCTAGATATTATTAGACCATGTCATGGAAAGTATAATTAAATTGAACTGCTGATTGAAATTTCTTCTAACCTATTCATTAAAGCCCTTACATTTATTTGCATAAGAGAACATAGTTTCAATTTGTATACCCTGCAGGCTCCAGGTGTAGCCTTCGGACACCCTTAATTACAAAATAAGCATGATTATAATTTTCATAGCCTTTGCAAGTCATTGCTCATTATATGTACAGAACTTTTAACAATGTATTAATGATTTATTCAAATTTAGTATTTTCAATAAATTGAATTAAAATTCTTAAACTATTATTTTTTAAATAACATTTGAATGAGAATCAACAATCGCATTAAATCTAGTGGAGTTAATCAATGGCTCTACAAGAATAATTTTAATTATTAACTGATTAGATGAATCTTGTAAACTTTTAAAGTAATAATTTTTCTTCAGTTTTCCTCTAAGTTTCTTCAACTTTTTTATTTGTCACAGGTCAGGTGCATTTGAGTGTAGAAAAACTTGGAGAAGAAAGGGCTGTTTTATTTCTGCTGTTGTCTTTGATCACGTATGCATGTCTTCACTACAACTCGTCAGTCATGGAAAGTGCTATTCCACTAGAGGAGACTGCAGTCTGTTTCACATAGCATGAAATGTTCAGGGATACCACCTCTAGCCTATCAACATCATCGTCATCATCAACATCATCGTCATCACCAACATCATCGTCATCATACGACTTTTACAGTGCTGTAAACGGTAACAAATTTTTAAGTTTAATATTCAAGATTTCCAAATGTATTTCTTGATTCAGTTTCATCAAGTAATTTGAAATTCATCAATGTTATTGTATCATGAAAGTTTAAAATATTCATAAGTCGTTTGAGAAACACCTCATCTCAAAGGAAATTTCAATATTTTAAAAGGTCACTTTTTACAAGTATTCTAATTGCTATAAGCATTGAAATAGAAAAGAAAAATCATTTTATACTAAGGAAAATTGAAAAAGATGTCGGAGAAGTGTTGTTTCTCAGAAGATTGTCATCTGACATGATAGATTGATTGATTACATTTTTTTTATATCGAATACTAATGTCATTAGCAACGCCAGAAAAATCATTTTAAAATATAAATATACATTTTAAAACATTTTAATATATATATTCTTGTTCTGATGACCAGGCGGGATTTTTGAATTCTTATAACTTACTCTCCAGTGTTTCAAGTTGGAGGGTGCAGTATTCTTGAATTCATGTTGGTCGTATTTTCAAGCATACTTGTTTACAAGTATACTGTTGAAATTCTGAAACAGTATATTATATTCCCGAGCGGCTTATAATATAATATTGATAACTGAATTCAATACCTCAACCAGAAATTTGATCAACTCATGAAATATGAGTTGTATGATATTACATACTTAATAGTGGACGATAAAAATTTATACATATTTTTAAATATTTTATTGTGTTCAAAATACCAGCCAACAAATATTTATCATCTGCGATTCAAATCTGAAATGCACGAGTTGGAGTCAGCCATTGTTGATAGTCGGCCAGCTGATAATTGTTACAACTTTTGCCGATAGATAGCGCAATTGGCAGTGGCAACTAGACGACCGGTTTTTAGGTTTTAGATTTTAGGTTATGTTGTAAAAGAAAACATTGTCACCAATAACGTGAGTTATTAAAATTATTTGATTTGCAGTTTCTATAAAAAAATATAGGTGAAGTAAAAATGTTGTGTACATCACGAGTGAAAAATGCTTTTTCTCCCTCAGGGAAATTGTTCAAACTTTTCCCCTCAGGGAGAAAAAGCGGTACTTTTCACTCTAGATATACAAATAACTATTATTTCAACTGTTTTTCTTTTCTGTTTCAATTAAAAGCTTCTCAATCATTGTTGCCTCCAGTACGTGCCACATGCTACATCCCAGCTCTAAATTCCCTGTCTAAACGCGCCTTAAGGTTAATATTCTGTTTTACGAACTCCCTAGGAAAGTGTGTGTTAACAGCTTGTCCTTGTCATAAACCTTAAATTATATTTTTCTTTTAAAACCTACGATGCTTCCATCAAAACTAACATTTTTGGTAGGAGTATAATATTGTCTGAATTTTTTTGTCTATAAATAAAACAACTGTACGCACTTTGTCCGAACGAGTCATGGTTTCTCCTGCAGGCATGTTGGGTGTTCGTAAATATAGGGTCCAAAAATATTGTTGAAATCTCTGTTTTGAAAAAAATCTCTTGAAAAACGGCTGATGTCACTAAAAAAGTATTTATAGTCATTGGATTGGAAAAATAGTCATTTCTGGCTTTGCATTCATTCCCATATTTTTTTATTAATACGCCAAAAAATGCTTTCTCCTCTGGCAGATCTACTGGTTTCTATGACCTCCATATAGATATTATTCTCAATGGAGTATGAAGCTGTATATTTTCCTGGGCATACCGGTTTGTTTTATTCATGATCTCAATAATCAAACTTCTGTGAAAAAAAGTTTAACACGTGCACTCTAGACGCAGTTTAAACCGAACATCTGCATACGGTCCTTAATGTTTTGAAATATTAAATGAATTCTGTCACCAACTTTATGTTAATCATTATATAATTTGTGTTACTAAAAACCTCCTTCCAGAGGTCGTAAAAATAGGTCAAACATTATCAAAATAGTGATGTGGATTGCTGTTATGTGTTCATCTAATTCGTACTTTTTTGTTGGCCTTGTTACCAATTGTTAACAATTTTTAAAAGTTGATATTTTGTTGCTTTCTCCTCCAATTGAATTTTATTTTTTGTGAGCCATTCCGTCATTTCTTTTTTAACGATGTTTGCAATGGTGGTTTATCTTTCTGGACTGAATGATAGGGAGCGTTGTCAAGCACGATAACTGAGTGTGGCTCTATCTTATCCAACAGAGAAATGAACCACTCTTTGAAAACTTCTGCTGTCATCTCTTGATAATAGTCACCCCTCTTCTTTGATCGGAAACACCATCAATGAATTCTCTACAAAACCTTCACTTGTTCCAGCATGTAGAACAATTATCCTTCCCCCTTTCCCAGTTGGCTCTTTTCGACTACTTGCAGGTGTCATGTCCATTCATGCTTTCGTCTTAATCTGACCAGCGTTTACCCATGTTTCATCTAGAAAAACAAAATATCTAATCTCAACTTCAGAAGAAAATTCAACTTCTTATGAAGAAAATTTGAACGAAGGGTCACGATGTCTGATCTCTCCATTAAACATTTTCTATTGTTTATTTTCTTCCACTTGAACTCCATTCTATTCAAAATTTTCAGAAACGTGGTTTTACTGCCTTCATAGATGTTGAAGGCAGAAACACCACTCTTGAGCAAAACAACACCCAAACTTGAGCAAAAACAACACTCTTGAGCAACTCTCTGTTCCTCTTTTTCAAAATTTTTAATATTTTTGAGCAAGTCGGCAAAAGTCGATTTCTATAAATTTCATAAATTACATTTTTCACTACAATCTCAGAAAATTTGTCGAGATTCGAAACTGTCTCTTTTCGTACCCTTTTTTTCCCTGGCGTCACCTCTGTTGTCGATTTGCATACAGCTGAAACAGTTTTTCTACTTATTTGTAATGCTTGAGCAACTCTATCCACGAATCTTTGAACTGGGATGAGTGGTCCATTATTTCTCTTCTCTTGTTCAAAATAGTCTCTCAATCTCTTCACCAGCATTCTGCTTTGAGTTCTTAGAGCTACACCTTGACCAACCTTTGCAGCACTAACACGAGGGCGATTAGACATTTTTGGAGCAGTCTCTTACAACGTGTTGAAGCACAGGGTGAAAAGAGATCATATTATTTTCGTTAAAGATAAGGCCTTCAGCGCAGGCCTAGATGACGAATTGAAGAATTCTCAATGAATGAAGTGGGTGGAGACTGATGAGTTTTCAGCTGAAAGTCTAGATTAGACTAGTCGAATGGTGGAGAGAGCTGTCTACAGCAGGGACCCTTATAGTGGGAGAGAATCCAAGTAACAAGTTATACGGTTCGGACCTTAGTTGACAGCCAATAAGTCTAACTAAAATATTGTAAAGCACAACACTGCTTATAAACTGTGGAAGAGCCAATAGTTTTAGCCATCGTACTACTTGATGAATTTAATAAACATATAATCAATTGAAAAAGATATAACCTTTAACTATTAATTTATTTAAAATTAGTGATATTTCAAATCTTAACCACTGCTCGTGGTATTGCAAATAGAAATTCATATATCAACAGCTATTGAACATGTTATGGGTAGGGTACTCAGGACTGAAGAGAATCAATCAGAGAAGTCAATACGTCTTTAACCAGCACATAATCACGGTTAAATATTTCATAAAATGTTATATTCAATTGAGCCTCAAAATACATTGATACTAGATTTTTGGAAGTTCGATCCAATAAATTGGATGAGGAAATACATTTAAATTGAAATCTATCTTTCTGCATATCTATCTAAATCAGTGGTTTCCAATAAGTGGCCCGCGAAAGCTCTGGAAGTGGTCCGCGAGGAGCCCGAGGGAAGAATATCTAGTAGGCTAAACACACCTAATTTTTTTAGTCTTCAGCTACACTTGTGACTGTGCCAGTGACAGTCCTTACTGTGCCAGCCAGTTTTTCTGATTTATTGGGATACTAACACCTCTCTTTGTTAATGATCTATTTATTTGGAATACAATCATCTATTTTCATAGTATCAATCAGTATCTTTTTTTCCCAAAATCTACGATACTGAAACATAAATGACAAAATTATATAATATTAGCATGAAGTCAATAAAACTTTCTTCAAACTCCAAAAACTCTAAAACCTCTTTGAATAGAACTTAAATTTCTCATATCTTCCATTCTCCCCATTCCCCAACTGAGCAAATGAGATTGTTCTACATACAACATCATAGACTGTACCTTTAGGAACGCCTAATTGTAGACTACGTCTGGCCAATGACTTTTTGGGCTCCGAACACATGAAACACGGATCTGTTCAACATCTGCAGAAGTTCTAGGGCTACTGGGTGATTTCGCTTCTAAAACACTACCGGTTTACTTTACTTTACTTAATTGTATCAAGTGCAAACAGTTAATTAGAGAAAAGAAAAATATAGAAAATAGTAGTTTAGTCATACTCTCATACATAATGATGACTAACACAATATTATTCATAGAATTAAAAATAACCAATATTTTTTGTGCATGAGTACATACATACATACATGGCTTATACATAATTTTGAAGTGTGTGGTACATTTTGAAGCATGTTGGCATACATAGAGCTACTTCGCAATCAGGACACCAACAAACAGTTCCTTTCCTCAAAGATTTCCCTGTTTCTTTTTTTGCTTTTCTCTGTAAAAATTTTACATACTCGTGCAGGGTTTGCCTTTTTTTCAGTTGCTGGAATTTTATCTGTAAAGTGTCTTCCACTGTCTATTGAAAGGTTTTTTTACAGTGAAATCAATTTCTTTGTTGCCTTCTGCAACATAGGCTTTTCCCAGTTGTATGATGAACTTTTTCAATGAACATTTTTTCCTCTCATTATCATCCCTTGTTCTTTTGTACAAAATAGGCCTATATGCATTTGAAATAGCCATCCCAAAGAAATGAAAAAAAATTTACACCATCTGATTTGCTTTTTTTGAAGGGATAATATCCAACAAAATGATCAGATCTATCAACTCCAGTCTTGTTCAAGTTATAGTTCAAGACTACATCTGGTTTTGTGATCGATTTTGGTCCACCTCGTGCACGCACAAGCGTTTCTGATGAGGTTGCTTTATGACATGTTGACAGCATTATAACATCCCTGGTATCTTTCCACTACAAACAAAGAAGATGTTCTTTCCGTTTGTAAATAATTTCATTTCTCACCAAGGGCTTCTTTAATAAACTTTATTTTGGAAGTCCTTCTCTGTTGGGCATGCATGTACCAACAGCTGTAGTTTTATTTACCCACAAATATTCAAATATAGCAGGAGATGTGTAGTACCTGTCCATATAAACTGTATGACCTTATTCGTAGTAAGACTCTTGTAATCTGTTCCTGAGTGGGATAATACCAGCCTCTTCATAACCTTTTCCACAATAAACCTCAAAATTCAGACAGTAACCTGTTGATGATGCATCACAAACTGAACATTTTGATGCCATATTTCTGTGGCTTATTTTTTATGTAGACCCTAAAAGAAATGCGACCTCTAAAGCCGCACATTCCTTTATCTTCAGTCAAATTGCAGTTTGGAGCAAATGCTTGTGAGAATGATTGTCTCAAATGGTCAAAGAGAGGTCGCAATTTGAAAATTGGATCATGGTTAGGCTGGCCTCTGGGGATATATTTTTCATTATTATTTACATGCAACATTGACAGAATAGATTTGAAACGGTCTCCACTCATGATGGAAGATGGAAAAGGTGTACTTAAAAAAGTGTCTGTTACCCAGGAATCATAATATAATATAATGTGTAATATTATTGAGAAAAATGAGTACCTACAACTCCTCTACTGACACCATGCCTCTTGCTCCACAAACTATGCTCTTTTAATTTATTTTGCCTCCTTAGTTTTATCATAATTATGGTACACCCTGCATATCTATTTGTCTCCACTTTTATATTTTCTATCATTTCCTTTGAAAAAAATAAATTGAAACAATCTAACTCTGAAGAGGTCTCATCCAAGTCAGACCTAACCCCTCAGATTTCTTAAAAAACTGGCAAATCTGGAAGATTGTCATCCGAATTCCATCCCTCATCCTGTCTCAAATCAGCATCATTCCGTTTCCTTTTCCGTGAATTTCCTGCAGTTTTAGGTCTACTGGTATTTGATATTGTTGGTCTTATTTCGATCGCTTCTTCTTCATAATCTGGGAACAGAACAAAAAGAAGACAAATATTAAGGAATACATTTTCATTTACATTAAAACGTTGAAATAGATCTTAATCAATCAATTCTGTCATAGAAAAACTACATGATTATATATAGGTTAGAAAGAAATTTCGACTACCTTCGTTTCCTTCATTGTAGTGAGGATCGTTGCCCGAATCATCAATTTCTCCATCCGACCCAGAATCGTCAATAAAATCCTCAACTAAGTCGATCAAGCTCAAATTTTCAGTCATATTTATATGAAATAAATTATTCTATATCTCTTTATCTCAAAAATAATCTTTATCTCATAATTAGATGTAAACAAAAACAAATGACTGATATCATTGACTGAGTAAAGTCGACAAGTAATGAACTTTCGATGTTAGAACAGGTTGATGAAAAAATATTGATTTTTTTAGTATTAGTTTATAGGGGGCGCGACAGTCGAGACCGACGACAGCCGAGGCCTGCGACAGTAGAGGCTACGGTCGTAGGCCTCGACTGTCGGGGCTGTACAAAAATTGGAGAGGCCTCAACTGTCGCCTAACGCAGACGACATTTGAGGCCTCTTTTTCAGGAGTCCTCTACCGTCGCTGGCCTCGAATGTCGGTGGTCTCGACTGTCGGCCCTGTACAAAAATTAGAGACTCGCTTGCAGCAGACGACAGTTGAGGACACATCCTACTGCGATTCCAGACAAAATACATTTTGTAATGATTATAACTTCTGATTTGTTGAAAACCAAATAATTGAAAGTTCCTTCATAAAAAAAGCATATGAACTTTGAAGGTAGATAGGGCTTATCCTTATAGGATTTTCAGAACGATCATCTTTGTGAAGAATTACAGCTTAATCAGTCAAGTATTTCTAGCGTGATGAGCTCACATACAAACAGACAGAAAGACAGACACCATCTCGTCTTATAGATGGATAGAAGATGGATAAATATTTAGATTTGTCAATGAAGGAGGCATAATGCAGTAGTAATGGATTCCCATTACTTGAAAATACGTTCAGGGACCATCATCCAAGTACTGGAATGTATATGACTTGACCACCTTTGTTGACGAAACTCAATTGGAGGATGGAAAGATGCTGTTCTCTCTATTTTACATGCTGAACTTTCAAAGTTACAAGAATTTAAAGTTATAAACAATTTAAAAGTTACAAAATTAATAAGCTTCAGAGAATAGAAGAAGGTTATATAGTATGATGCTTAGAGTAATGAACAAATTTACCTTTTTATATAATCTAGGAAGTTGATTTGAAAAATCAACAACTTTACATAAACATTCTTCCTGAAAAATATTTTTACTGTGTTTTTGAAAACTATACCTGAAAGATCTCTAACAATTACTATATATAATCAGGCATATAATTTTGTACCTATGTAAAACCACCTTTTTTGAGATCTGTGCTGATCTGAGATTTGAGGGCTGTGCCCCCTTGCACCACACAATGTTTAAAACCCATTTGTGCCCAAATTATTTTTTCCTTTCAAAATCATGTATTTTCCATGAATATAACTTGGTTTATGCCTAATAAATGCCATTTCATTAATTTTTATCACAAAAAGTTCTCAGGGACCTGGAAAATCGATGTTCCCATTTGGGAACAGTGGGCACGAAAGGGGTGGTGAAGTTATAGAGTACACACATTCCAAATATGATTGGAGAGTAGGTTAAAAAGCACTTGTACACTCACATTATGATTGTTTATTGGAATATTTATTGATTATAACAGTGTGTGAGAAATATGAATTACAAAAAATGGATATAATATAGATTACAATATAAATCATCAATTTGAATAATAATAATCTTCAATAAACAATCAAGAGATAATAATAGATAATGATAGATAATAATGGATAATGATAGATAATAATCAAAATAATTATAGCAAACAATATAGCATTATGATGAAAATAGAAAATGATAATAAATGCATAGGCTCATCAGTACAGGCTATCTCTTCATTTTGAATGGAAAATCATAGAGCAATGATTATGAAGTGCTACATTACATTTATTACATTTCACGCGGGCATTCTTCTTGCATTGTGCACATCTTGACTGTCTCTCATTTGGAACAATGTGATGATTCAGACCATCATATCGTACATGATCCGTCACCCTCTTATCTACTGCTCCTAAAGCTTGCACTATGCGTGAAGGCCTACCCAGAGCCAATCTTTTTGAATATTTCTGTAGATATGACATACATATCTGTCGTGTGAAAGCAAGGAGGTCAAGTTGTTCAGGTTTGTTCTTTCTAACCCACCTATGCAATTGCCAAGCATTGTTCATGGAGGCATTGAGTGGGAAACTAAAAAGCTGC
The DNA here is from genome assembly GCF_014356525.2 of Nilaparvata lugens. Lineage (NCBI taxonomy): Eukaryota > Metazoa > Arthropoda > Insecta > Hemiptera > Delphacidae > Nilaparvata > Nilaparvata lugens. The sequence continues at coordinate 32,395,495 of NC_052504.1, forward strand.
CAGTACCATTTATTGCTTCTGATGTTTATCCTCATTTTTGAAATGTTTTCATCTAGCCTATCAACCCCGCCCATGTACGTATTGTACAGGTCACAACAAGCAGGTTGATCAATGTGAATGAACTTTTTCAATGCCTGACTGTAGCGTTTTACTTTCCCCTTTGGCTCAATACCTGCTTGGGAAGAAATGAAATTTACAATATTATTATCATGGTATTGGACCAATGTAATACCAGAGCTTTCGTCCGTCAACTGATGCATTGATCCCCTACTTTTTTTGCGTAATATTTTTGCATCAATTATTGGAGCCCTCTCTACCCTATTGGACCTGATTGTTCCAGTGCTCTTCACCCCTTTATTTTTCAGAGCCTCCACAAGTTTTATACTACTGAAAAAATTATCGAAGAACAAATTGTAGCTTTTTGCCGGTAGTTTATCAATCAAATCCATAACAACAGATCCTCCAACCCCAAGCTCTGGGATTGTATTCCCAGTTTTAGCACCCTGGTAAAGATTACCTTGTATCAAATAGCCCAACCGAGTGCAGAGGCTCCAGCACTTATAACCAAACCGTATTGGTTTACCATGCATGTGCTGTTTAGCTCCATGCCTCCCAAAATACGGAATCATTGATTCATCAACAGATAAATTTGTTTCACCAATGAAATATTGAAGCCACCTCTCATTCAGCATTTTCCACAAGGGTGAAATTTTAGAAAAACGATCACTCTTATCCAATTTGTTGTTATCACATACATGGAGATAACGCATTATTTGGGAAAATCTGTTCCGTGACATGGCCTCACTAATGGCATTGTTATGGGCATCAGGACTTTGTTCCCAATACATACGCCTCCTTGATACCTGACAATAACCACTTACTAATAAAATTGCAATGAAAACTCTACACTCTTCAGGACCAAAATTCAAATTTACCTCACCGTTTTGAAGGGCGTACAGATTAGTAAAGTCACAGATATGATTTACAACTTCATCATCATAAAAGAGTTCAAATAATTCAACCGGTTCACCATCTGACTCTTGTAACCAGCTTGGCAATTCATATTCTTTCTCTTGAAAAGCTTTGATATCCTTCTCAACCCAATGATAGGTTTTTTTCATCTTCACTGAAGTACCAGCTGTTCCACCTGTTGACTGTGATGAATCCCTGCTAGTTGTAGAAGGTCCAGCCTGAGGATTTCGAGAAGGTCTAGCCTGGGGATTTTGAGAAGGTCCAGCCTGGGAATTTCGAGAAGGTCCAGCCTGGGGATTTCGAGAAGGTTCAGCCTGGGAATTTCGAGAAGGTCTAGCTTGAGAATCTCGAGAAGGTCCAGCCACTAAGTTTTGAGACAGATTAGCCTGTAATTTTGGAGAGATTAAGTCTTCTAGAGCAGGTTGTGGTTCAGAAGAGATGATTTCAGTTCTAATACCTTCTTCTGTGACTCTCCTCATTGAAGCTTCAGCGTGGGATAGAAGTTGCTTTTTTGACAAGCGGTCAATATCTACTTCATCTTCTTCACCACTGTCACCTTCTGAGAGAATATCCTCGGGAGGAATGAGTGTGATATGTGCATCCAGGAAATCATCTTGTGCCAAAATTTCCTCAATTTCGAATAATGAGAGACTGAAACAAAAAAAATATTTTTTTCAGAACACCATCCCATTCATGCCCACTGTTCCCATTTGGGAACATCAAATTTCAAATGACTGTGAAAGAAAAATATGATGTAAATTTATAGATCTGGCTCCTGTTATTGGTAGAGACATACATTGAGTATAATTGAGAATGAAAATTATCAATTTTTACATGAATAGAAAAAAAATATAACTTACTTTTCATTTGATGCCATGACGCGACAAAAGTAATGAACTTCGACGTGCTTGTACTCATCACAAACTGATGCAATAATGCTGAAAAATGGTGGGTGTCTGCAGTAATGCCAACACAACATATCTGATTCATAAAATTTCCCTCCCTATTAGTATTATTGGAACCACAACAATAATAATGACTTGTTCCCATTTGGGATCAGTGGGCATAAATGGGTTAATTGGAGTGATAAAAGTTTTGGGTTGGACATTTTTAGGATTAGAAAGTTTTTGTAGCCTAGAAAATGATTCATTTTAACCTTTTTGTGCGCTTGATATTTTTAAAATAAATCAACTTGCATTTCCCTTATTTTCTAACCATTCTCTTCCATTCAACTCAGATTAATTTTCTGAACGTCTTATTCCTTTAGCTTTTTTGATAAAATTATCCAGTAAAAAGTTAGATAATTCTGAATTTATTTCAATTCTTCTCTCATGAATTATACAAAAGCCATTGTTTCGAGGAAGTAGTAGCCATTGAACTGAGAGACAAGGAAGAAGATAGGAAATGGTATTGAATAGAAAGAGATGGAGAAACAACAGCCAGCATGTAGCCATCCAGCTCTGTGTAGGGTCGGTTGCACAGAAGCCTGTCAAACTTTAACCATGATTGAATGCTATGAAAAGAGGCGCCTTCTTTTCAAAAAAGACTGACCTGATTGGTTCTTTTGGCATTTAATCATGACTAAAATTCAACAGGCTTTTGTGCAACTGGGACAATGGGTTTGTTCAATTTGGAGTTAAAGACCATCTTCCTATATGACTAGGTGGGTCTCACCATATTTCCTGCTATGCTGATTCACTCATTATAGCATACAATTCTTTATAATGATTGAGGTACGACTTTAATTTATAACAATAAATTGATATCAACAGGTACACCTTTACATGCTGACTAAGACTTGAATTAATCATACCCTTTCATTTCCGAAATACCTGGTAAGTTGTTATAGCATAACATATATTAGTCAATATAGACATCCACTACGCAGTTCATAGGTTCGTATAATTGATTTTTTGAGTTCATATCATCAGTTTCTTATTCAGTGTTTCTATAGCTTACTTTAATGCTACTCTTGCTTACTATTTTTAATCTCTTATTTATTGCCAACTGTTCTGTAACATCAGAATCTACAAAGGAACCTCAAAATATCTTGTGATTTATAATTAGATTTCCTATTTAATAGGACAAAGGCCTATTCATACAGAAACCACATGGTACAAATTGTACTGGTATGATGTGGTCGCTGTATTCATAGCCCAAAACATAGGCCTAAGAAGTCCTGCAACTAGAGAGTCAAAGTATGCAATATCCACATTGAAAGGACAATATAGTTTTGAGTGAGCCAATGTTTACAATGCACCTTTGAAGAGCTAAACGAATCTTATCTCTTGTCAATTTCCTAAAAGTAGCAAGTTCTTCGCCCGGGGGAGCTTACCAGTTTCTACAGTATTATTATCACCTCCTGACTACTTATAACCAATCTACTATCCGTCTGATTTCGTCTTTTTTGTCTTATTTCATTGATGCAGTACAATGAATACTGAATACTGTATACTGTTCTTGTTTCTCAAATGATCATCATTTTTTCTCCTTTAGGAACTTCGGCCAAAGGATATCGAATATTAACAGAGTACCAGATCACGATCATAAATAGAATAGATTAGGTTTGATTTGATGGAAATATATTCATTCATTCATGGAAATTGCAATAATACTTGTACTTTCTGGTTTATGCTCTTATTCAGAATGAAAAAACGAATTATTCAATGTATTTAACTAGAATGGGAACATCCTTAGAAAGATTGTAATGAAGGAGGAATGCAATTGAAATTTGGCATAATTCTCTATTTTTGAAAAGGACATGAAAGAGTATTCCTTCTTTGAGCCGGAGTATGGTGGAATAGAGCTGTTAGAAAGATAAGCTGATACTGTATTGAATAGAAACTGAGAACTAAACCAAACATGGATAGATGAATGAATGATAAAGAAATTTGATGGTGATATTCGACTCATGTTTTGGGACTTGACCTTTACTTTTCAAGAAATAGCCAATTCATATTACGTTTCAAGGAATTTTATTGTTAGGCAGGTGGACAATGATAATGCTCAGCGTACATCCAGATTCAGAGTTCTGCTTCTTTAGAAAACTGTTATCTGCTGAATGACAACAAAAAGGCGTACGGAATGGAAAAATATAACAGAGAGTCACATGTTAAAGTCCATGAATAGAATTGATGAGGTGGAATAAGCTGTAACGGTGTTGAATAGTACTGTATTCAATGCAACACATTTTGAGAAATACGTGCTCTAAAATATACAAAGCTTATGTGTTCTAAAGAATTCCCAAACATTTAATATGACAATAGGTTAACATTATTTTCGTTTGTGTTCACATTCATACTTTGTTCGTTCATCAAAAATCCTTCTTCAAAATGTCAATACCTGAGAGAAACTAACAATCTGGTGATGTTAACCGTTGTGCATTGTATTACCACATAGAGAAATTACATTAATTCAGTTTTCAATAAGTTATCATCATAGTTCAGTTTAAAGTAACCTAACAATATAACCATGGTTATATAGTCATCTTCAGTAACTTCTAATGGAAGAAGACCGTTTAGGGAAATAATTCCAAAGTAACTGAAAGATTCTTGGAACGATTCTGCAGTATTGGACAAAGTCAATAAAAAAAACTTGACCTTCTAACCCCAAGGTTTTCTACAGAATGCCCTGAAAACCTTGAATGTTGTATTCCTCTTGCAGTTGACAGCATTTCCTTCTTAGGAAATAAAATTTAAAAAAGTGAGCATAAATACACACACATACAGACCAATACTCAAAAAACACTTTATTACCCAAAAAAACTCAGGGAATCTTGAAACATATAGAAATTTAGAAATTGGGGTACCTTGATTTTTGGAAAGCAATACTTTCCTTACGTATGGTAATAGGGAAATGAAAGTAAATAACTGAATGAACAGAGTAATTATAATAATACATTTAAAATATAAATTGAAGCAGTTGAGTCGAGATTTGTAGAAGAAAGCTGATGTTTGCCCAATTGGAACAGGTAGGACTGCTTGTAAATCGTATACAGCTAATTGGATTTCACCCTTTTCAGCTCTGTCTTTGTCTGCTGCTTTCTCTTTCCTGCTTAATTCTTTTTCTTGCTGATGTTCATTGATGGATTCTGCAAGCTTATCCTTCTCCTCTCCTTCTGCATTTTTGTACGCCTCACATTGATCACATTGATCTTTTTTAGGGAGGAAAAAACCAATATTGAACTCTGTGTTAAATATTCGACAAAATGCATCATAGTTGGCAACTGGTTTATTAGCAGCCAAACGTTCAGCAGTATAGTTTCGGTGCATTTCTGCAATTGTTAACCCACCATCTATTTTCTCGTGATGTGTCTTTTCTCACGTAATGGCTTTCAATCCGAGGTACTGAATTTTTATGATTTCTGACAGAATTTGCTACCTCTTCAGGTATCTTCTTTCGATTTTCATGTCTTCCTCTTTCGTCTGCAGGTGCAATTCCATTTCCATTAACTTTAGCTTCAATGACGGTACGAATGGTCCTCTCTGAAATTCCTAAGGTATTAATCAAGTTGATTTTGCACACTCTTATCCTCTTTTCCCCATCCATGACATAAAAAGCAGTGTTTGGTCTTCTCGGCGTTTTTGAAGTTTGGCGGCGCTTTTTCAAAATCAGTGGTTCAATGCATGATATCAAAAAATCTCGTTGACGTTGTAGAGTACCCAGTTGCCAATAATTTCTGAATAATTCAGTTCTCAGTTTCTCTGTCAAGTTCTTTGAACAAGAAAGAATGCATCCATCTCCACAAGGAGGGCCCATCTTACGAGCCTCAACTGTTTTTCCTGATCTTGAAGTGTAAGATTGTCCTGAGTTCTTGAGTAGTTTATTTTTCACTTTTTCCAGTTGTTCACATTTCTTGATCTTTTTTTACCTTTTTTTATTTCATTTGAGGTCTCATTTTCATTATTATTGAAAACTATCGCGTCATTGGGTGTGACTAGAGAGGAATCAATAGGCTTACTTGAGTCTTCACTAGTGGCACTTGAAGGTCCGTATTCATCACTGGATCCTGAAGACATAAGTTTTTCAGATATGTCAGAATCACTAGTATTAGCTGCAGCTGAGTATTGAATTTTTTTCACTCTCCTTAGATTGATTCTTGTGGTGCAAGCCTCAGCAATTTCCCAATCTGAAGATTCATTGTGATTCTCACAAGATGATTGTTGTGGTGGAAGAGTCTGATTATTCTCACTTTTTGAGTAATTATGCTCTTCATTCACTGATAGACACTCTTCATTCACTGGTAAATTCTCTTCATTCACTGGTAAATTCTCTTCATTCACTGGTAAATACTCTTCATTCACTGGTAAATTCTCTTCATTCACTGGTAGATACTCTTCATTCACTGGTAAATACTCTTCATTAACTGGTAAATACTCTTCATTCCGTGGTAAATCCTCTTCATTCACTGGTAAATTCTCTTCATTCACTGGTAAATACTCTTCATTCACTGGTAAATTCTCTTCATTCACTGGTAAATACTCTTCATTCACTGGTAAATACTCTTCATTCACTGGTAAATACTCTTCATTAACTGGTAAATACTCTTCATTCCGTGGTAAATCCTCTTCATTCACTGGTAAATTCTCTTCATTCACTGGCAAATACTCTTCATTCATTGGTAAATTCTCTTTATCTGGTATCCGGCTTCCAGTTTCACTCTTCTCCTCCATCATCTTCACCAATCTCATTATCTTTTTCGCTCTTTCACCCATTATTGCTCCTGCACAGAGAAGAAAATATTTATGAAAATAATAATCAGTAATTATAAGATCCATAAATCCATACAGCTCTCTGATCCCATCTCTCTGAATCTCAGCAATGATAGAGTTGAAAAAGAATGGATCATTGGCCTATTGATACATCTGCTTTCACGAAATTTTAAAAATAATAACTCTTATGATAAGGCTATAATAATTAGTAGTTGATGCAACGGTTGTATAATTAGAGCCTCATCATGTTTGAAATCGAACATTGAATGAAATGTGGACTGTATCGAAAAGTGAATCTGGTGTTGAAAAATTCTCATTCTGACACTGTTATGAAATTCCGTTTCGAAATGATAGTTGTTTCAATTTCGATTGTAAAACTGAAAAAGGAATTTTTTGATACGCCCATAGATAAAATATTATTCATTTTATATTCAGGTAAAGTAATGATTAAAACACTAATTCAATTTAGTTGAATAAGTTAATGACTAATTTGCCCTTATAGGCCACCATTCAACATGCCAATATCTATTCCAATAGATTATTATTGAAGTCAACAATGACATTATTAATAATAATTATTGAGGTTTTGAGTGGAAGAATGACACAAAGTACAGTTACGACTTAATAAAAATCAGTAAAAATCAATAAAAATCAGTGCAACAATGACACAAAGTACACTTGCGTCATTGTTGCACTCAAATCTCAGCCAATATAGTGATGGTTAATGTCATCCACTGCAGTTGCGACATTGTTCCTCTAAATTATCATAGTGATAATGACATAAAATACACTTACGTCGTTGTTGCTCTTGAATCTTTTCACTTGTACACCTCTCCGTTCGACATCTCTTCACCAACTGACAATAATGACGTTGTTCCTCCGACATAGTGTCCAAACAGCTGATATTCCAACAACGACATAACTGCTTTCTAGTGTCCATTTTTTGAAATAGAATTATGACATTATTCTACTATATTATAGAGGCCTATAGGATACCATTGAGCTGAAAACCCCAATATCTCAAAATTTGACAGTTACGACATTGTTCTTTTGGGGCAGCGAATGGTCGATAAATGTTTCTAATGTCTTCCAGTTGAAAATATAGGCATCTCACACATAAAAATCGTTTATGATAAGTTGAATAGAGATAAAATATTGACATTAAATACTATAAAAACGTTTTGTTTATTTACTGTTTGTTATACTTATATTGAATGTACAGTTGGTACAGTTATTTATAACTATTCCAGCAGCAGACGACATTTGTGATTCGGCTTGAACTGTTGCCGTTGTCTGTTTGTTAACATTCTGCCCAAGAATCATGTTTCCTGTTATAATTTTTGTTTGTAATGAATCTTCTATATAGCCTTCAGCTACAGAAGAGCTCTTCCAACCTCCATGTCGTTTTAATTGTAGGATATCTCCTCCTCCTTCAACTAAAAGTGTAGCCGACGTCCTCCGAAAGCAATGTCCAGTATAATCATTTGGATTGTTCAATTTTAAAAACGTAGCTACATCACAAGGTACTTTGGCGATGGTATTGATACCTACATGTTGCTTACTGCAAACTCCTTTTTTATACCTTAAGAACAATCGACCAGTTGTCATATCCTGTGGTCTCAATTTCACATATTCTCTAAAAAGCTCTACATAATTTATGCCCTTTTCGTCATCATTGTTTACTGTAAATATACGGCTTTTATTGTTTTTTGATCTTGGAATCTTCACAATTAGAATCGACCCTTTATCTTCAATATCTTCTATTTGCATGTTTGTAAGCTCGTCACGCCTACACGCACCAGCGACTCCAATTAACATAACCACTTTTTCCATTAAAAAAACATCATTTGGTGCAGTTTTCATGAATGTATCAATTTCATCTTTTGTAAGAGTTTTCGATTTTTTTGGTTTGTAACCTACAGAAGTTTTTTTCAGAAAAGCTGTAACTTTTTTAAAGCGACTAATGTCCAAGTCATTTTTTACACTAATTGTTGATTTCAACATTGAATAAATGCCCCAAAGAGTAGAAGGACTAAATTTTTTCGACAACTCCGAAAAGTAAACTAATAAAACGTTTTCTGTAATGTTCTTCACCCTATTCTTTTTGCACCATCCACAAAATACATTGTATTGTCGTTCGTATTTCAACTTTGACTTCTCCGGTAGAAGATTCAATGACACTGAATTTGCTAAATTTTCTGGAGTACTGTTCTCTTGATCACTATCACTTTTCATTTTTTCAATATGTTGAATTAATTGTATAATTAAAAATTGATTAAACGTTTTATCTTGCTTTGTAAACTTTCAAATTGTACGATACTACCGATTCAATATCTCGCGGCATTAATCAGCTGTTTAACGAATATTCCAGCCAGCGACATATTCAGGTTTACCAACATTTCTTTTACTTTGTCGCACTCTACCGTCATAAAGCGTGTTAACTATTTTGCGTTGCTATGTTGCAAATTTGGAGTGTGACAAAGTCTTTGCCGTACTCTATTCTACATTCCCAAACTGGGTATGGGAATAGGGTATTTTGCGTACTATAATTGATGCGGGAATGAGCACTTTTTCGGGTAACTGTAGGAAAAGTTTGTTTATACAGCACCAGTTGTTTCATCAATGTATGTCACTGTGAGAGCACATTGCTTAATGGAGCTTCTATCGGTGGTCTCATCCATCACTATTGAGAAAAAGTTTCCCTTGGGACGTAATTTGTCAAATAAAAGTTCCTGAAAAGTTATTCCAAGTGAATTTTTCACAACATTTGTAGCTTTGAAACGTTTCATACACAGATTTTGAGCTATTTGGGAATCTGGAAAAACATCCTTGAACAAAGGGATTAAATTGCCCATAACACTGAATGATAGGTTTTGCGTTGCAATGAGGCCAGCCAACTTGATTTCGGCTCTTTTCACTGCCTGATTCTGATCTTTATTTTTTACTAAACTTGTCAAGTCTTTGTTGCCTCTCACTTCCTTTGATATTTGAATATGTTTTGCTGACTTGGCATGCCTTTCAAGTTCGGATTTGTGGCTTGAAATAGTACAATTACACACTTTACAATAAGCTAAATCATGTCCTTTCCTTTTCTGATCATACTTTTTTAGCCACCCAATGAACTGGGGCATTTGCATCCATGCAGGGTTAAATTTATTTGATCGAACTTTTGCTTCAGGTTTGAGTTTGTTAGTAGTTGTTGGTAGCAGTGAAGTGCCTTGTGATAGAACACCTGAATTTGAAGATGAAGAGTTGGTAGGCCTAGGTTCAGCTTCAGGTTCATCTTCATCTGCCGATTTATCACTTACAGTTCCACTTGATGCTCGCTTACCACCAAAACTCAGGTATTTTTCCATATTGGTAAATATATACTCCCAATCCCAAGAAAAGAGTTCAGAGATTGTTAATAAAAATTACTGTGAAACTAGCTTAACTATTGGTTACTGTTAAAACTGTTCAAACTAACAAATCTATTGCTGTTCTCTTTATTACTACATAGAAAAAGTTCACTGAAGAATAGGAATCAAAAAACTACTGTCTACTAGGCTACCCAAAGCCTACCTACAAGCCTAGACTCACAAGGCACGAGACTTAAATAAGTAAAATAATGCTTTAAGGCAAATATTAATTCCAACAATCACTGTCACACGAAATGAGAATACAACAACAAATAAAATATTTAGAAGTGAACCACGCCGCGCACAGACACTGCTAAACTAAACAGTAAACACCAGTAAGTATAAACCACATGGTGACCGCATGGAAGATGGAACTTGGAATGAAGGAAACGGAAAGGAACAGTAACTTGGAACTGGAGAACAAAGAACAAGGCCCAAACCACTACGTCACTACTCTCTAGTTCAAATTATGACTACCAGAGCGGGAGGAAACCATAGTTTCAAAATCAGTTTGCATATTGGAAAAAATAAATAACACATTTGCTATGGGTGGAATTACCCGAATTACCCACAAAATTTGAATACCCACATTAATACCCAAATTACTCAAAAATACCCTCAATTTGGGTAATTACCCACACATTAGCAACCCTGCTGATGGTACAAAATAGCATTGTTCCAGACTTGCTATTTCTACCTGAAGAAGTGTCACTGAAACCCTTCTATTGTCTAGCTTTACTGCTCCGACACAAATCGTTTATTGTTAGATGTCTCGGGAATTCCCCAGGTTAGTTAGGCACATTTTCAATGTCTGAGTTGATGTACAGTAAAAATACATGTCTACTCTTTCTTGATCATAAATTTCAATTTCAAACAATGATAAATTTATCATTGATGAATATGAATTCTCATGTGAATTGATAAGAACATTATTTATAAACCCATTCTCAAGAATATTACGGAGCTCCTGCAATTTTCCCAGATATGAGACTCAAGTCAGTTAATAGGGCTTATAAATAGCTATCCGTGGTATGAATTTGAAGAAAATCGTTGAAGCCGTTTTCGAGAAAACCGTGAAAAACATGGTTTTTTAGTAATTATCCGCCATTTTTTCCGCCATCTTGAATTGAATTTTATTGATTTTCTTATTGTCGGATTCTCATGGTATAAGGACCTTAAGTTTAGAATTTCAAGTCAATTGGTTAATTAGGAATGGAGTTATCGTGTTCACACACACACACACACACACACACACACACACACACACACACACACACACACACACACACACACACACACACACACACACACACAACACACACACACACACACACACACACACACACACACACACACACACACACACACAACACACACACACACACACACACACCACACACACACACACACAACACACACACACACAACACACACACACACACACACACACACACACACACACACACACACACACACACATACGTGTTTATAAGCCGAGTTGAGATCCATGTGTTCCACCAGCTGAACGAGATCCAGCAGAAGGAGCCATTTTAGAGGAAAAATACCTGACACTTTTGTAGTTCCAATCTTCTACATCACTGCAATCACTTTTGTTTTATCATTATTCCAATAATCAAAATGAGTTGGGTGCTATCACTGCGAGATCCAATATGTGAGTCGCTGTGAGATCCATCAACCTTTGAAAAGTGGTGGGGAGAGCACACCCTTGTTTGATTACGGTCACAAGCAGATCCGACTAATACACATCCTTGGTTGATTGCGGTTGGAAGCAGATCCGCCTAATGCGACGTTGCCAAGTGATACCTGTGTTGCCAGATCTGAACTAAACAGCAATTTAGAGGCGCACCGTATTTTTTCCCTTTCTTGTCATCCAAACTGTTCACACACTGAACAATACAACATGGTCACTGTGAGATCCACTAATTGATGTGTGATATTATTCAATTATCATTATTATTATGAGATATAATTTTAATCAGCAACATTATTTCTGACTATAAAGACATCAATAAATATGATTAATTTGCATTGCATGAAACATTTCATTATATTAGTATATAGGCCTAAGGTGTTTTTTAAATAATAATACAAAAATCACTTTGTCCAGATTTCAATCAAAATTGTGCCATAACTTGGTGCTGAATAAGTTTTGTACCTCTTTCAGGGCGGGGGCATCTTCACAGTGCTGACAAAATTTGCAGCAAATAGCTGCACATGTGGCCTTGGCCTTATAATAAACTGAATTATTATTTTGATGGAATGAATCTTTATTTTGATTTTTTATACACATTAAATCCTCCATATAGAATTTAGTTTTTTAAAAATTAGTCTAAATACAAAATGAATCATAATAAAAACTATTGAAGGTTGCAATGTCAACAGGTTCTGATCTATTCTGAAAGTTTCAAGTCTCTAGCTCGTTAGGAAGTGGATGAAAATTAATTGACAAAATTCCAACCTGACCAACAACCCCCAAAGCAAGTTGAATAAAACGCTGTTAGAAAAAAAATGAGAATAATTGTGGGCTATCGATAGAACTAAAAAAAAACTTGATGAGTTGAGAATGTCTCATTATACATTGTACTTTCACTCATTTTATTCAAAAAGTTTACTGTAGAAAAGTTCTGTTTGACTGTTCTGATCAAATTTTATAATCAGTAAAATAAATATCCAATGTTCACTATCTAATGTTGAGTAATTAAAGTAGAGGATAAAATAGCGACAATGGAATTGCTGAAGGACTCTTTTTAATTCCATCTTAAAAGTGAGTAGTTTCCACTAAAAATCTCTTATGGCATCCTTTTGGGTACCAGAATATAGAACTAGAGTAGTCTGCCATCTGCCATCTCAATTTATAAGCATGAATGAATAATCTTTCCTCTTTATTCCTTATAACAATGAATGATATTGATTGATCTGATAAAGTAGGACTCCAATTATCACTAATTAAGATTGGACACCATCAAATAAATGAAAAAAAATTCAATTTTATTCCATATTCATTTAATTATCAAAATTATGAATAATAATAATAGCCTACATTATAAAGTTACAATATTAAGCCACGGGATGACCCAAAACGGCTTACATAGTGAAATAAAATTCTTATTATAGAAATCAGTTCAAGCTTGATAGAAAAAAACAATTGAATTTAAATAAACATTTCACTAATAAATTAATTCATTTGAAATCAAAACATTAGATCTCCAGACTCAACTTTCAGCGGACAATGGATCTTAGTTTTTTTAAAATTTCAGCTCTAATTTATATCAGAATCAAAAAAATCTAAATACTGACTGATGTCAGTCACAATAAAATTTGTAGTCACCAAAAAGTTTTTAGTCACCAAAAATTGTATATACTTTTTTAGAACAACAAAAAAAGAGGTTGGTTTTGTATAATTTTGTGGTGGTGAAAAACAAAACAATACAATAGAGTCTATATTAGCCTATATAAGGCTACATTGATATCAAAAATCATAAATTGCAAGTCCTGACAGGAGAAGAGGAAAAAAGCCACGTGCTGGTAGCATATTACAATACATGCATTAATAACTATAACTATAGGTGATGGCAATGCTAACTATATAATCATATTCAATAGTTAATTCATGGAAAATTTAAAACAAACAATTGTATAGAACATACAATCATATTACATACGGTAGTGAATTCATAGAACATTTCATATAAACCATATTAAAGTATATAAAAAGAGTTTCTTATTCCACATGATCAATTATAGATGAAATGAAATGAGAAAAACCATTCCATGAACGTGGAAAATCAAAACCAAATGTATTATATAATGTATCAAGTGTACATGTTCAAATTCATCATCAAATTAGTTCAAATAGAAAAGCTTCAAATTCCTTATGTAGTTGTTTCTGGACAAGTAGGGATTTTAGTTCACTTCACAAAAGTAATAATCATGATCTTAATGCTAACTATTATATAATCATATTCAATAGTTTAGTTTATTCATAGACAAAATAAGAAGTATTTTATACTATATAACCAGAGTTCCTTATCTTACATGATCAATTATACTCGAAATAAAACAAAAATTACATTCCATGAACGTGGAAAATAATTCAAAACCAAATGTATTATAAAATGTACTGAGAGTACATGTTCAAATTCATCATCAAATTAGTTCAAATAAAAAAAAGCTTCAAATTCCTTATGTAAGAATTCCTAGACAAGTTGGGATTTTAGTTCACTTCACAAAAGTAATAATCATAATCTTAATGCTAACTATTATATAATCATATTCAATAGTTTAGTTTATTCATAGACAAAATAACAAGTATTTTTTACTATATAACCAGAGTTCCTTATCTCACATGTATAATTATACTCAAAATAAAACATTCTCAATTATACTCGAAATAAAACAAAAATTCTATTCCACAAACGTGGAAAATAATTCAAAACCAAATGTATTATAAAATGTACTGAGAGTACATGTTCAAATTCATCTTCAAATTGGTTCAAATAAAAAAGCTTCAAATTCCTTATGTAAGAATTTCTAGACAAGTTGGGATTTTAGTTCACTTCACAAAAGTAATAATCATAATCTTAATGTTAACTGTACAATCATATTCAATAGTTTAGTTTATTTGTAGACAAAATAAGAAATATTTCATACTATATAACCAGAGTTCCTTATCTCACATGATCAATTATACTCGAAATAAAACAAAAATTCAATTCCATGAATGTGGAAAATAATCCAAAACCAAATGTTTTATAGAATGTACTAAGAGTACATGTTCAAATTCATCATCAAATTAGTTCAAATAAAAAAGCTTCACATTCCTTATGTAAGAATTTCTAGACAAGTTGGAATTTTAGTTCACTTCACAAAAGTAATAATCATAATCTTAATGCTAACTGTACAATCATATTCAATAGTTTAGTTTATTTGTAGACAAAATAAGAAGTATTTTATACTATATAACCAGAGTTCCTTATTTCATGTGATCAATTATATATGAAATAGAATGAGAGAAACCATTCCATGAACATGGAAAATAATACAAAATCAAATTTATTATGGAGTTTTAATAGCAAAAAAGGTTTAGGCCTATCATGTATTTTATTTCGACATCACGTGCATAAACGTTGCTAAAAATATTTAGATATTGTTTTAGAATAAGTTTGAAGTTGAGTTTAAGCTTTAAAAACTACAACATTCATAGTTAGGTTCTTCACAAGTTGAAACAGTATAAAGGGAAAACTGTTTTTTAATAATAGAATTTCTTTGAAGGAAATTGAAGCAATTGGGAGGAGTTTGAAGCTCTCTTATTTGTGGGAATTTGATGAAAAAATTGATAATGTATGCACAGATTAAGGTATTAATTGCATTTCAACGCAGTTTATTAAACATGTTTTTCACATGATATTTAATGTTAGACCATGACCTATTGCTCAAACAAGCTTCTTTTTCCAAACACCGGTCACATTCTTCTTTGTTTGGAACCTTTTTCATGATTATATGTTTTTGAAAGTGTCTTACTACAGCATCGGTTTCTTCTTGGGACCACATCTTTCTTACAACAGTAACTCTACGTTTCTTCACTCTAGTGTTGGCTCTACCAGAAGCAACGGTAGACTGTCCATCATGAGGCCTTTCACTTTTATTTTCTGGGGATGAAGTGTTTGAGTCAGCTTCATAAGTTTGAGATGTCAAAGGTTGATCTTCATTTATCTCAACACTTCTTGTCCCCTCATCTTCATGATCACTAGCATCTGACTCTGTTAAGCTATCATTGCCCATGTCAACTTGAAGGTCATCAAAGTTTTGTCCTTTCATTTCTTTCAACTTACCTGATTCTAAAGCTAGTAGTAACTTGCTTATTTTGGCTACTTGGCCCACATCGTCTGGGAGCCGGTAATATTCTTTGTGAACATTGACAGAATGACCCATAAATGTAGCCAAACACTCAATCTCATTTCCAGACAAATTCAGAAGTTGAGACATTGTTGCTACATGTTTACGCAATTTGGTGGACCTGATCAGCTCTGGGTACTGCACACCAGACTGTTTAGCAAAATGCCTTAGAACATCACAACCTCGAAAACAACTGTTTTTGGTTCTTGGTATGGCAAAAAAATATGGATTTTCAATACAGATGTTTGCTATGTCCCTTGTTGTCATAAGCAGTTCCATATTTTTTCTCATCCCTTCAGTTAAGAGAACAGGGACAGGGGCGCCTCTTTTGCCTCGACATTGAAATCTAGCCCATGTCTTGCACAATTTTTTTTCAGTTTCTGTTAACAGAGTGTCAATGTCAGAAGTAGTCTTGGGGTTATTTATAGTTAGGTAATGAGCAACCTCAATTCTTTGGGCTTCGCCAGATCTTCTCCTATTCAGTAGAATGATGTGGGCTAAAGATATTTTTCCTAGTTCCCTCCATACACTTTCAGAAGGAAGCTTTTTCATTTGGTCATACAAACTCTTTTCTTCTTTTATTATAAAATCATGAAGTTGTTTCAAATCTTCAGCAAGGGGAATTCTTGTGGGTTTATTCCACTTTGCTGTACTCAAAGTTTTTGATGCATTGGAAGATACATCATACTTCCACATTTTGGGTAAAAGCTGATGAAACCTCTTTCCTCTCTTTCGTAAATATTCGTTACTTGTTGTTGTACCCTTGAACTCAATGATTTCGGAGCAGCTCCTAAGGGAGTGCCCTAGTTTCAAGGCCAATGAAGGCACTTTGTATTTACCATTTTCTTCATTGAATCCGGCAATTGTGTTAACCGCCTTAACTACATCATTGTAAAAGTCAGGGTCTAAATAGTCTTCAAGTGTTTGAAGCTTTTTAATTTTACCTGACTTGTCTATTGCTGTTGGCTTATTTGTTAGAAGTTCTATCTTCAGTCTTGCTAATTCTCGCATCTTTTGGGATATTATTGGTTTTACATGTTGTTCTTTATGTTGTTTGAGCAACCTCAACCCAAATTCACATATAAGTTCATCTTCCTGTGCAGTTTTGCTTATTTTGTCATTTCTCATAATAGGAAAA
Source organism: Nilaparvata lugens (assembly GCF_014356525.2). Taxonomy (NCBI): domain Eukaryota; kingdom Metazoa; phylum Arthropoda; class Insecta; order Hemiptera; family Delphacidae; genus Nilaparvata; species Nilaparvata lugens. Next base: position 32,412,630 of record NC_052504.1, read on the forward strand.
ATTTTTGTTTTCAAGCTGTCTGAACATGAAAAGTTAGCAACTACCAATAAGGCTTGACCTGCACTCTGCGCATTCCTAGAGCTTTCTTTTCCACTGTTTTCTTTGCAGTCTTTCATGTGTCGGTACAGTCGATTTTTGGAAAAAAATCCCAGACATAATTTGCATGGGAGATATTTTTCAATATTACAATCATTAGTTGGTCTTTGTACGGTAATAATATTACCAGATTTTTCTCTCAGAACGTTTGTGTTATAATTGAAATTTCCTTTCTTTCGGAGCTTTTCGATCATAGATCTCCTCATTGCAGAACCTTTGGGTTGAGCTAAAATTTCGGCAACTTTCATTTCTTCAGAATGGTTCCTTGTTAGATGTCTTATGAAGTTTGTGACTAGTAAATCACAAAAAATACAAGAATCTCTTTTGTCCCAAATCCTCTTTCCATCTTGTCTTTTTTTGGCAACCATTACATTAATGTTCTCTCCATCAGATAGGCCTGCACCAGAAGCACTGGTAGATTGGCCTGCGCCAGAAGCAATGGTAGACTGCCCACCGCCAGCAGATTCCTCTACACCACCTGAAATTGTGGATTGGCATGCGCCCAAAGCAATAGTAGACTGTCCACTACCAGTACATTCCTCAGCACCAGCTGAAATGGTACATTGGCCTGCACCAGAAGCAATTGTAGACTGCCCATCACCAGTAGATTCTTCAGCACCAGATGAGATGGTAGATTGGCCTGCACCAGAAGCAATTGTAGACTGCCCATCACCAGTAGATTCTTCAGCACCAGCTGAGATGGTAGATTGGCCTGCACCAGAAGCAATTGTAGACTGCCCACCAGCTGAGCCTTCTTCTTCAAACTCATCAGGATCCCAATCAGTAAGCTAGAAAGAGGAACAAAAGATTAACCACTACTTCATGTGTAATAAGTAGTTGAGATGATATTGTGGTAGATATCTCTAGTGAATAAAGACTAGAAATTATTAGACTACTACTTCATGGTAAAACTGAATCAAAGGTATTGTACTGACCTTACTAAGGTATTTAATAATTCCTCATCATTCATGTCATCCTATTTCCCACAAACTTGCTGCTTTCAATATTATGATTTATAGAGCTTCAACTATACCATTGACCCACCATAATAATTTTAGTCAGAAGATAAGGATCATTAAGCAAATAGCTGCCAAAAATGGGTATGAGGAACTCATGGTGGATAGAATATTTCATAAAATTAGCAGACATTCAGGATGGTCCTGATGTAGCTTTTAGAACAACACCTATTTAGTTGTAGTAAGGACAAAATTAATATGTGGTATAAGAGTGAAAGTTAAACTGTGCTGATAATAAAGCCTGTTATACAGGCCAGTCAAGCCGGATAGAAGTTTCAAATGTAGGATAAGGAAACATATTAGGCACTAGAAGAGAACTAGGAGGGGAATTAATAATTAATTATAGAAAATATATATATTTCATCTGTATATTTTATGAAAAATATGCAATTTTATGAAATAATAGTGGTATATGGGTATACCAATATGAGTTTTTCAGGTATGAAAATGGACAAATTTTATGCAAATTTGACATGATGGGCTAAAAAAAACTTGATTTCCCATTTGATTGTTAAAACCTGATCTAAATCTCATGAATATGGAATTCTATTGAACAGAACAAAATGATTTTTCATTTTTGCTGTTTTTGTCTGTTCTTTTAATCCTGATATCTAGGTTTGGGTGAGTTATTTGACAGGCCATTTTATATCCAGAATTGAATTCTCTACAAGTCTTATCAATTTAAAATACTGGTTTATCGAACAAATAATCAAGTTTTATCCCTTCAAAGTTGAAACATCAAGTTTTCCAACATATTTTGACAAATCTCAATAATAATGAAATTTCAATAACCACTGCACTCACAAACATCTGATTCTAACAGATTTCCCAGCCAATTTGACATAAAATCTGCAATTTTCCGCCATATTTATCTTAGTAACAAAGCATTTTTGGGACTTTTAAAAATATATATTTTATTTGTACTAGTGTTTGAGAACCGCTGACCTAAGGTATAATTCAGCTGAGTTCTGAAAAACACTGGAAGATGAATATTTGAAAAAACATATCATTATTAACACGTAGCCTATACAAAGATCAAAAGTTACTTACGAAGTTACATGCTTCAGTTACAACATTCAACTGCTCTTGTGTCAATGGCGATTCACAGTCTGAAATCAAACAATGAGTTTTGTCTTCAAGCAAGTTTTCTGAGGTTTCAAGTAAGAGAAATTGTATTGTCTGTTTCAAGGTTGGGATGGTACAAAACTAATTGGGGGTCCTCTTAGCAGGAATCAAGCACAACAATTCACACATTGAATTCAAGAGCAATAAATAAACCAGTTTGCTCTCAGTATGATGTGCATTATTCAAGGTCTATTGGAAGGAATTGTTTTGGCTAAAACCAAACTTATAAATACAGAACAGCCTGTATTCTCCAAACTAATGACGTAAAATATCTCTGATTAGAAATTTGTGCTTGATATAAACATAGCTTTACAATGATAGGTCAAATGTGACTATTATTTGAACAAATAAAATTTTCATAAATAGCTTTACCATTTATTGGACTTGAAAAAAAACAAGTAATTAGTCAAACAACATTTTCATTAGGCCAAAGGGTCATTTTCATATTAGATGCCAAATTCAATTTATGAAGGATGTCAAATTAAGTTTGTTAAACAGTTTTAATCATTTGCTCACCTGTATTCTGCACCCTTTTTTGAATAACGTGCAGCTGGAATTCTTTGTGTTTATTGAATGATATATAATTTATATCAATTTTTATTTATCACTACAGGACTAAGCGTCACGAGTGTTACCAGCAATAACAAATTTTTTAGGTTATTAATTTATTGATGTAAAAATAAAATTACTCATTTAATATAATTAAGTGACTTTCTTCAACCAGTTTATCACTTATTAGAAGAAAACAAATATTTATTGTAATGAAAAATTTCAATTTTATGTCACGAGTGTTACAAACATTAAAAAAATTTAGATAAACTTTATATTTTTCCAAAGATTACAAACATTTGTTTGTCTTAACTATTATGTTTCAGTTAAAGAACCATTATGATTTAATTGTACACATCGGGTTATTTCATAAAGTATTTATATTATTAGTTTTTTTCATATTTTGACTAAAGTAACACTCATGACAATTAGTAACACTCGTGACAGATAGTAACACTCATGACATGTGCGTTCTTGTCTAGAACTTGTAAGTTTTAAAAGTTCAGAAAAAATAACACAAATTATTAATTTTAAAAACGTTATGTAATTTTGACCAAATTAAATTATTACAAAGTTTCAGAGTGTAAACTAAATGTCAATAACTAATGTTAAATGTTGTATTATTTTTTGCTTGTGAAAAACGACTAATTAGAAATAGTTTTCCAGGCAGCAGGGGAATTTATATGCAAAGCGTTCTGAACCTCTCATAACTATTTCAGGCTGTGGAAGAACAGCATTGACTTGAGCGAAATCAATTGCAGAAACATCTTTTTCATTCAGTAAATAACAATCATCAGTTCCTGTTTCACCAAAAATGTCACAATGTAGTCACCATCGTCTTCTCGGTTGCATTTTCTAGTAACTAGACCAGCAAATTTAAGTTTTGTTTTTTTCCTCAAACCACCTGTAAAAAAACAAAAATTATTAGAAAAAGTAATGGTTATTGATAAAATCTGTTTTAAATTTTAAAAGCAATGGTGAAGTCATTGTAGTAAAAAGCCTATATTTTGCATAAATGACATGCCATAGACTTCTTTTCCATACAAAGGAAAAAATATTATTATATCTATATCTACAAAAGACAACAGATGTATGTCCTTTATGCATTACCATACCGTTCATCCGATCGTCATGAAACTTTGGGAAGGTATTCAGATTCGAATCCTGTAGCTGCGCATGGGTGGTCCACTAGTTCCTTTTAATATATTTGCAACCACACATATGTAGAATCATTGTAATTTCTATTATTATTTTATCTTATCTTATTTTATTTAAGAGAAGCAAGAGTTACTTACCTAATAGCTCCACAATAATGAATGTTCCCTCGGAAATATTCGCTTCTGTTGGAGCATCTAGTAGTACTTCTTGATCCACAGACTCTCTTTGCATGTGGTTGGCAAAATCCTCCATTGTCAATATGTCATCATCCGATTCAACCAGGCTGATTTCTGCTTCCGAATCAGACTCTGATGAAGAGTAGATTGCTTCGTAACGGCTCTTTTTCCGCTGCTTGCATTTTTTCTGTTTCTCAGTAAATGATACTGACTCAGCTGGAAAATAGCACTTGCAAGTAAGTCCTTCTTCCCATTTATTTGCATCACAAAAACAAGATAGCGGCCTGAAAATCATTTCATTCTTCTTATATGTAATGACTTGGTGAATACCCCTTGTACCAGCAATCGTTTTTATGGGTATACTGGGTAAGTTTTCGAAAGACTGTTCAATGTCATTATCTGTTACATAGAAAAGCTTTATCTTGCTTTTTTCTTTCATTAAGTTGAAGAACACTGTTGCATCAGTAATGTCACAGCCATGAGCAACATAATGGTTCGCCATTCGTTTTAGAGCACCGCCAACACCATCTGGTGCCCCTTTACCATGGGAAGATTCAAAAAAAGACCAAGTTGCATTTTGAAATCCTAATTCATATACTTGTGTTGTAAACAAATAGAAGTTCTGTTTTTGCTTATACTGGCTGGAAGGTCCGTCAGAAAAAAAGTGTACTGTACTCACATCTGGGTGTTCAATTTTCAAGTATTCCAGAACTGGCTTCAAGTGCGCCCAAATAGCGGCGGGTCCATGCTCTTTATTAGGAGATACTGTAGCAAATGGAAGTGGTTTTTCAGTTGACGTATACATAATGCCGGTATGGAGAGTCACCTGATTCCTACTTCCACCAAAATGGAAACTCTGCACTTCTGAAGCAAGTTTGCATGAATAGTTCTCAGAAAAGTCGGCGTGTAGAATGGCCTCGTTCCTCTTTAAGTTAGTTTTCACGTCATCATAGCCCTTATTTTGTATTTTAATATTGAAGGCATGTTTCTTCAAGAGAGTTATTTCTTCATGGAACTCTTTTGTTAATTGACTAAGTGTACCATCAACTGTCACTTTGGATGTGATCTGCACGGGGACAGAAACAACTTCACCGTTTTTCTTTTTTGTCTTATTTCTTTTGCAGTTACCCATTTCTCCCACTTCACTTCATTGTTCCCCTCAAAGTCTTTCAAAGGAACAGTCAATGTCTTGCATATCTGACACATGTTATACATGCATTGACAGTTGCTTTTGTCACATACTGTAAGTGGGTACAGTTTATGTGGGTCTTTTTCATCAATTAAATTCATCTGTCGTAGCTTTGCTGCTTTTAGTTCTATGTTTGTATGTTGTTTACATAAGCAAGTATTTCTAGTCACTTCAGTTGGTTTCAATACATAAAACGGTCTGAATCGGGTGAAAGTTGTGTACGATATTCCACGACCATGTAACTTGATAAATTTTTTGAATAGAGTCTTCATGTCTGAGAGGAGATAGCGTTTTTGCTTTTTGATTTTCTTTCTTGTCACTGTTTCTTTGATACCAGCTGTGGTGCGGCTCACGTCTTCACTCAAGAAAAAGCTTTCTATTAAAAAGCGCCTTTTGTTATCTTTTAACTGACGCTTTTGAAGCAAGCGTTGGCAACATGAGAGACCCAATGTTCTACCAATCATAGTTTGAAAACGGTATCGCAGTATCAGTTTGGAAGAAAGTGCCGAGCTTATGTGGCATTTAACTATCTTAGATTTTGCTCCCATGTAGTTTTCTTTTATAGAACTTGTCATTGCATTGTGAAATGTCAATGTTCTTGCCACACTTGAATTCATAAGGAGAGACTTTCTTCTCCGAATATTTGACTCACTTAAATCATTATCTAGGTCTGTCAACATCTTTCTTGTTTTTGAATTAGGAGTCAGGTCACTGTCTGGCATCATATTCAATTTATTATTTTGTTTGGCATTCTGTCTTTGTAATCTTTTTTTGTATTTTTCAGCCTTTCTCTGTTCATTTCTGATTTTTTCTTCCAATATTTTCACATGTGCTTGGAGTCTTTTATTTTCCCTGACACACTTTGATCTGTGACGTAGTATAACTTTGCGTCCTCTCACTTTATTACCATTGGAATTTGATGGCGATGGCTCTGGTGTAGAAGGAGGCGTTAGTTCTCGGTTTGCATTATCAATTTTTTTCTTTTTTCTACTTGCATTTTGCCTCTGTCTCCACTTCTTTTTCTCTCTTCTATGCTCTCTTTCGGTCAGTTCATGTACTTTCTTCCTCTTTGCATTCCTGTAACATGGAACCCATATGTAATACTTTTGAAAATAATAGGAGTTTGAGTAATAAACATAATTAAAGGCAATCATACAGAAGCTGTTTCTGTGCATTTTAAAACTTTGTGCTAGGTTCATGTTGTTATTAGTATTGCCAAATGCCTCTGACACATTTATTTTATTAATAACTTGTAACCAAACAAGTTCAATAATTATTTTCTTAGTCTATATTATGTAAATTCATCTATAATTTTGCTGTATTGTAAGCTATTGTATATGAGTGTATAAGCCAGTATATACTGTAATCTACATAAGTACAAGTAATCTACAAAGTACTCAATCAATCAATCAATCAATCAGCTTCTTCTTTTGTAAGAAAACAAAATAAGGATTTCACTGGCTGCTGGCTCACAGCTTGTCAGCTGAATAATTTCAGGTTTGCCACACAAACAAAAAATTTTCACAACTCAATCATTTTTCAAGATACAACAACATTTTATGTACCAATCTGTTCAGAATTTAATGGCGGATAGAATGAAGCGTGTTGCGGAAAAACGACACGAGTGGCCTCGGGTCGTTTTTCTACCCAGCTCCTCAATTTCACAATTGAAAATAATAATTTCACACATACAAAGCCTATGGAATACTGTGTACGTAGTACAGTATCCTTTCCTGCTCAAATCAAACCTGTACTGTAGGCTACAGAAGAGTCACGACATGTCAATTGGAAAATTTTCTCATTTTCAAATGTCTGCTCATGATATGATATCTTCTCATTTACATTTGACGATTTCTCAAATACAATTCACTACTCTCAATTACATGTGTGATGACTTCCTAAATACAATTGACTATTCTCATTTAGGCTACATCTGACATTCTCTCAATTGCAAGTGACTATTCTCAAATACAATTGATACTTTCTCAAATTAACTTTTTACTTTCTCAAATAAAATTGGAAAAGGTGTTTTGACTACTATTTTTTTTTTTTTTTGAGCAGGGTATGATTACTAAATCTTTTCTCCGGAACAACGTCTTTTCACAAAAAGTGAGCATGCCGTACACACGTAAAATATTCAATCCAAGGTTTACAAGAGAGTTTTTGCAAGGATTGACAGACACAGAAGAAAATGTCAATATGGAGAGAAACTAAGAGACAAATTTCATTTTATCATAGGCTATCCTGATCTTGAGATACAATGTTAGGTTAGCAAAGTTTGAGGCATCCGCTTCTCTAAAACAGTAAGTGAATTCTCAGTGAAGCCTGTTCAAGAATATAAACTTACTGACGTGCTATTCTTGAATCTTAACAAGCCTCCCATTCGCATCATTCTAGCAATAACCCAATTCAATGCGGAAAATTCTCGGGAAATTGTGTTACCAAGTCACCATTGATTGTGATGAGCCTAATTTGGCGTTGAATTGTAGAGGATTTTATTCTCTTGGAAACAGTTCCGGATTTTTTCACTATGAAAGGTTTTTGAGTTATATGGAGAAAAAAACAGGTATTTTTAACACTGTAAGGTTAGCAGAGGGTATTTTTTGTGAAGAATCATTTTCAGACTATTTGTACCAAATAACTAAAAAATCAGTACCACAATACATTCTGGCAGCATGTTTCCTCGCTCCCTTCTCATGTCTCAAGTGAATGAACAGAAAAATAAACTATGAATTCGCTAAGCTGTGACTCAATGAGTCTGAACGAAAAAGGAGATAAGTTGCTGATTCATAAATTCACGGCAAGCCCCATAGCAAACCAGTTACTTCGAACAGTGAAGGAGACAATGGAGATATGCAGGGATATGCAAGTACCCCGCATTGTATGCTCAATCCGTAAATGAGTTTTGTGTAAGTGTGTATTAGCGATCGTAGCACAACGTGGTGGCAATTTTGGAAACTGGAGTGTATCCCAATTAGGTGGAGTACTAACAAAATGGGGAGATTTTTTTTTATTACGTTTTTACATGGTTTTAAGCATGTAGAAGTGATTTTTACTAAAATTGAGCAGTGACACTACGGGGTCTCCCTTAGTGTACACACCTCCCCTTAATGTGCTGTGTATACTTGATTGTCTCCCCGTATTATACCTTGTTCCAACACACACACACACCACACACACACACACACCACACACACACACACACACACACACACACACACACATACTGGAACAAGGTAACTTACGGGGAGGTGAGAAATGAACATACATTGCGGGGAGGCTGATTTACACACATTTACACACATGTTGGAGACTTAATTTTTGTTTTAGAAAGTATATTAATATGTGTTCAATACAGTTATAACTTTTTTTTTCTGTTAACTTGAAAAAAAAATTACGCATTAAACCTACATAAAGGGGAGAAATGCGTGTACACTTTCACTGAACAAACCGAGGAGAAATGTGTGTACACTTCCACTGCACAAAGCGGGGAGAAATGGTGTGTGCACTTCAAACCCACATTCCGGGGAGGAATTGTGTGTTTAGTTTAACTTACAAAGCGGGGACAAAACCGGTTCTTAACACAAGTTCTGGCTGCAACACTTATTTCGATATTTACTATTCTATTTGATCATAGAATACAATATCGTATGGGTCTTCGAAAGCCAGTTACATGCACATTGATTTTTGAACGATTGTTTTTTGCCATCCTTATGAATTCGAATAAGTGCAACTTGTCAAACATCATCTGTTTGATCTAATAGAATTTTATAAGGACGGTAAAAAATCGATGTGTATGTAACTGGCTTTTACTAAACAGGCTTCACGAATTACAATACGATAATAGGATAGTTGATACAATACATGGTTTTAATTCAGATTCATTCATTGATAGAAATAAAAGGAGATTCCGGTGTCGATAGCATCGAAGTCGCCAGGCTGGTCTGGATCATTTATGAATTTCTCAGTATGCAGTATCCACTCAGCAGCTCTTATACAAACACAAACATTAGTTTCGTTTTACTTGGAATAGTAAGACATTATTTCATTATGTCCATTATTACAATAGATCAATTCAGATCCAGTTAGCTGTTAGAGTAATATAATGTAATTACATTCTATACTCACTGTTCAGATCAGCACAATGTTATAGCCTACTGTATGCAGTGAGTATAGAATGTTACATTCTATACTCACTGACTGCATATTTATACTGTGTAATAGATTTTATTGATTGTTGCAAAGATTTTAAGTCAATGATTCAACAGGAAATCCATGGTAATATTCAACGATTTCACCTAATGAATTAGATTGTTGTATGACAAAATTGAAATCCCGACAACGTAAATAATTCAGTGAAGTTAACTGTACAAGGTTACTTTTTCTCGTATTTTATTGAGTGATAATGGGAGATGATTTCTGATTCCATATTTGGATTCAACCTTTTGAAGTTTGAAACTTTCAAAGCTGGAATTTTTTTTTTAAACTAGAACTTTTAGGGCCGGTTTCCGAGCTCAGGATTTAGCTAAGTCCCAGACTCTAAACAGCAATAGTCAGAAAATTGGCTTTCCAAAAGGTCAGCTTTTATAATAGAAGTCTTAGTTTTTATTTTCTCATTTCTATAATTGGAAACGTTTTTCCTTGACGGAATTAGACATTCCTGAATAATTCAAAATAGCTGAAACTTTACACTATTTTCTCTTTATTTTATTTTGTGTTCAATTTTCTAGTTTTTCGAGATTTAATTCAAACGTGACTATGACAATGACTGCGACTACGCCCCGTCTTGGAAAACCAAATTTCTGACTCCAGCTGTTTAAAGTCTTGGACTCAGCTAAATCCCGAGCTCGGAAACCGGCCCCTAATGTTTTAAAATGTTCATGTTTGAACTTTTCAAGAGTGTTTAAAAGCTTCTAAAAACCTTTACCTGTGAGGCAGAAGTATTATTATCTTAGTAGGTACATTTTTACTAAACATAACTTTATGATAATGTAAAAGCTATATTAAAAACTGCTGTAACTCCCTTGTTTTTGGGTATTTTCGAAAATGGGACTTACGCTTTAAAAAATTTGGGGTCGCTGAATCCAAATCCGAATACTTTGAGAAAAGTAATGAGTCATACTCTGAGCAAACGCGTCTGAAATTTGAGATCCCCTTGTGAAAGCCTTCGAGCTGCGAAATATGAAATGATCTGAAATATGATCTTCAGGAGACGGGATTCTGCCGTGTGAAACTAGCCTAAGAAAAACACGACGGCCTTGTTCACTCCCCCCACCATGACTTCTCAGTAGCTTGACCCTAACATTTACATGATCCTAGAAAGTAGTCTACACCTATGTTCACAGAATAATTCAGAATAATGTATCCTATTTGAAAGAGTGGATGCATGCAAAAAAACAACTTTCAAAGATCCATGTTCATCAAGCCTTCTGTTAACTGCAAGAGATATTCTGTATCTTTGTGAGTATCTTTGGGAGGCTCCTTTTCCTTTTATATTATCTTTGAAATGCAACATTTTGAAAAACTTCGTATATATGTCGACGCGCAATTTAAAAAGGAACATACCTGTTAAATTTCATGGAAATATATTGCCGTATATCGCTGTGAATGCGCAACATATAAACATAAAGAGAAATGCACAGCCGTCGACATGAATCTTAGACCTCACTTCGCTCGGTCAATTATATACAGTGATGTCGGAGTAATGAGGGATTCCTTCTCTTTTCATATTATCCTTAAAATGCAAAATTTGAAAAAAACCTTGTGTATTAATACATCGACGCGCAGTTGAAAAAGGAATATTTCTGCCAAATCTCATAGAATTCTATCAACGCGTTACATACATACATACAGACAGACAGACAGACAAAAGAAAATCCGAGTTAAAACATAGACCTCACTACAATAACTAAATTATTATGATGTAAAACTTTTGTGGGCTATTATTAATTATGCTAGGCTATTTTTGAGACTTGAATGCCAAGCTGAAGATTTTATTACTTTAGATTACATCAAACACTCAATGGAATTATCGAATGTGCATCCATTCACTAAGAGATTGGAAGTGAGCGAAAAATCTAACAAAATAAAAAATAGCAAAGGATAACATAATATTAAACGAACATGACTAATTACAATAAAATATTGTGATGCGAAACTGTTGTAAATATTATTCACATAAAAATTAAAATAATGTAGCCTATTTATAAGAATGGATGACTGCAAAAAATACATGAAAATATATATTATAGATAGTTACTGATTAATATCATGTTGATAAAGTATGAATATAAAGTGAAACATCATTCATTTTAATTTTGGAGTTTTTGTATTGAACATTTATATTGATACTTTTGCCGCCAGTACTCAAACTCCGGTTTTGCAGGCAGCGCTTATGTATTATTTAGATTATCGAAGTTACTTTTTGTGTGTTTTTGTGTGTAATAGCAAGACAGGTTAGGGCAATTGTTTCATACTTTTCAGAATGGGGTTGAGTATAACCAATACCTACTATTACTATTACCTACTATGAAGTAATAGTAGGTATTGGTATAACATGTAACAGCCAATGCCCAGGTTGTGACGTCACACTTATAACAAATCTTGTATTGCGTTCTCGGTGTTGAGGTTATGAACCAGAAAATGTGTGAATTAATGCGTTATGAACACCAGACTGAAAGAGTCCATACAAGATCTGGTTCAACCGTCAGAATCGCAGGAGACATAAACACTATCACACCCTTAATATTCATTTCAGATAGATTGTATTAATATTTCTGGAAATTGAAGTTGCAGTGTAGCAGCTGCTAAACACTGAGTACGGCGACCTCAATACTATTACCTGTCTTGTAATCGTAATTATATAAAACCAGACAGGTCGAGCAAAAACTCTGATTGATATAATTTGCAGGACTGCGCCTCTAATAAATTCTGAAATATAAGATATGGTTCTAAGACCTGAAAATATTTGGAAAATGTATCGAGGATAGAGTCTTGTCAGACTTTATGCTCTATTGTATGGAATTATATTACCACCAGCTGCGCCTGTCATGTAGTAGAAGGCTCGCCCTTGAGTTGAAGATTGAAGTTGGTCACAGATAAGAGCTGATTTATCTGCAGGTGAGGATAAAGAATAATAAATAATCTCGATCCAGCCCACACAATACATCCACTTATATATGTTCCAATATTCAAACTTGTATCAATTATTTCAATGATTGTCATTGATCGGCTCTGAACAGGATATAACGTGGCAGGCACAATGTATGAAAGGCTTAAGAAATAATCGAACTCAGAAGACGAATTACTGAATTTTAAATATAATATAGAATGTGCTATGACAGTGAAGATTTAATGCTAATGAAGAAGTAAGGTTTATAGTTTGACAATAGTTTAACATCGACAGAATTATTACTAGATTTGTGCTCTGATGGTGTGATACAATGCACCATTTCAACATATTTTATAATTGACAAAACTTATAATTTTAATAATGGAATAATTTACAAATGAAAATCAAGGTTGCTCTCCTAGCGGCAGAGGACAGTTGATCAACTATGAAAGATTATAATTTATAAAGCAATCTGAATTCTAAGAACTTTATAATTAAAATGCGCATGTCGACGTGGCCATAATATTAATTTCGAAATTTACTTGCACTGCGCTTTTTCGAAGCAAAGAGTGGGGCCCCAAATATAAAAGATAACGCACGTAAATTTTCCTTGTCGTGGATTCTTTGAATTAATCATTTATGAATTCGGCGGCTCGTCCAGGCTTCGGTATTCAGATACTTGGGAAATTTAAATCAATTATCTCCTTCAATAATTGAATAATGAACAATTTATCTCAAATTTCTAGGAAATAAATTGATATTTGAAAATATAACAATTAATTCAGCCTTAAATATCGGCTCAGTATTGAAATACAAAAATGAATGAACAAGAATAATAATTCTACTAATATGTCCATAGACATGAATCTGTGAAACATAGAAGCAGTCAGCTGTTGAAATTCTTCTTTGAAATTACAACATTTTCCCAGACTTAATGATATTGTGTACTTTCGATTTAACCTGTACCCAAGATCTCTTCTTGAGAACAGGAAATTCAGAAATACATTTTCCACATTCAATTTTCCCTGGTACTTCTTTAGACAAAATTTATTTGCAAAATAATTTTTGATAATTTTGTTCTCTTCTGGGGTCCAGGATTCTCTCACGATATTTTTTTTTTTTTTTTTTTGAAAAATGGGTAGCATTATTACCTTTGCACGTTTTTTTCATTGGTGCATCTGGTGATACATCACCTAAGATTCCAATAGGTTGTGGTTCTTCATCTGTTTCTTGCTCTGATAACAATTCCAAATCAATGTTATCAAGATTTTGTCCAGGCTCAATTGTTCCTTTATCAAATTGGATAAGTAATTTACTCACTTTGGCAAGCTCAAGTATTATCAGGAAGGCGATAAAAGTCTTTGTGGATGTTCAGCGAGTGACCCATGTGCCTTGACAATAGCTCGAGTTCGTTGGAGCTTAAATGAGTATTTGGCTGACAGTAGCAATGTGTTTCCGCAATTTTGTTGAGGTAAGATTATCAATATTTTTTTCTCCAGACTCTTTCGCTACATATTTCATGGAATCTGTTCCTCGGAATGCTGAGTTGCTGTTGGGTCTTGCAAAAATATATTTGTTCGAACTCATACCTAACTAATTTCTCGTAATTATCATAACTAAACTTGTAATTCAACTTTTAAAAAGCAATTCACACTCTTAAATTCACCCTCTTAAGGGACCTTGTATGCGTCAATGTGGCTGGACTTATAAAATATACAAACAACATAATTATTAACTTCACGAACAAAAAACCAAAACTTTGAAATTTAAATAGAGTCACCTCTTACTTTGTACTCTACAAAAATAAAATTGAATTAAAATACAGTCAACTTTCAATTAATCATCAGTAATCTAAAAAAAGAGAAATAATACAGAAACAGAAGAGAGAAGAATAAATAAGTAAAACAAAACTCTTAAAAATCTTAGAATAATCAATCAATTAAGTCATCTGCATAGATCAAAGCACTACTTAATAATACATAAAGTCTTGCGGCTTCTCATGTTTATGATAAAATACTACTTTTATAGCTAATAACTCTAATAATAATCCTAAAAAGACTTTTCCACTTCAACATTAAAATGTACATTTCACAATATGCATAACAAGATATCAATAACATAAAGAGGAAATGACTCTTATCGATTATAAACTCCTAAAAATTGAATTCCTTTATCAATTCTCGCCTGTATTCCACTGCCTCCCTTAATATCCTACTAGACTCGTCCAAAATTTTCCATTCAGATACTCATTACTGTCTCTCTCTCTAGCATCGCCCCTCTCAGATATTTCTTTCTTATTTCACCCAAAATTGAACATTTACCGATGAAATGATAAGCATCTTCCGTTTCTCGGCTATTGCACATAGAACAGACACCTATCCCCTCATCTCTTTGCGGTGCGTGATTGAGCGATAATAGCCCAGAGGAGGCCCTTGAAAATCATCGAGGTAACATTCCGTTTGGACTCATCATTCATGTAATTTCTCGTTCCATCGTCATTTTTACATCTGCGTAGATTCTGTGAAACTGTGACCGCTCTCTTCTCTCTAGCCACTTACTTTCAACTTTAGCTTTTATCTTCTCCATTACCCTCTCCCACGTTGCTTCCCACCCCCTCCTGAAATTTGCTGCTTGCCAGTTGTCCGCTGTTATCGGCAATTCAATATCAAACTCACTTAATATCCGTCTCCATTCAGAATACCAACCACACTTTTATCTTGAACAATGCCTTGCGATCAATGTTCGATATCGGTCGCCAGGTATCTCAAAAGAATTCAATACATATTTTATATGAACGCTCAAAGTATACAACCACAAAATTTCCTTTCCTGTCACTAAGTATACTATATAATTTGGCGTATTACACGGTAGTCCAAATATTTTCTTGACAAACAACTCAGAAATTTTTCTAGTTCTTCTCTCTCCGCATATCCCAATACCTGTGCTGCATATGTTACAACTGCTTTACTTATCGAATCAAAAATTCCTCATTTCATTGACAGAGGTGCTTGATCATTCAAAATGAGTCTTCGCCATACACTATCAATCCCAAATCTGGCAGCTGTTATCTTACATTTAAAATGTGTGGTTAGGGCAAGTCTTGATGAAAAACAACTCGCAGGTATCTGTACTCATTCACTGTTTCAATAACTTCATTTCCATAGTACCACTTCTCTCTTTCTCCCAATCGTCCTCCTCTTCTGAAAACTACAATCTTGGATTTAGCCATGTTCACTGTGAGATTCCACCTTATGCAATATCCCTTTAACTTATTTATCATTGACTGCAGATGTCGAGGATTCTCAGACAACAATACCACGTCATCAGAATATAACAGCGAATTTATCAGCCTCTGCCCAACATAATATACCTCCACCAATAACATCACTCAAATCATTCAAAAATAGTGTGAATAGCAACGGGGAGAATACGCATCCCTGTTTTAATCCATTTCTGGTTTCAAAGTATTCTGTTAAGTTACCCTCCACGCCATGCCATACAGGAGACTTCGTATTTCTATATAGACTCCTCAACATCGCAATAAATTTAGTCGACACTCCCAATTCACTCAGTTTAAAAAATAAAGCCTCTCTGTCCACACTATCGTAGCCCAAAAAGAAACAGTACAACTTCTTTGTAGGTCTATTCAACGTTTTCATTACTATATTGAATAGAACAAAAATATTATCAGTAGCCGAATAACCTCTCCGAAAGCCACACTGATTCTCTTCAATAATCTTTTCTCTTCCTCCCACAACTGCAACCTTCTCAGTAAAATAATGAAAATACTTTAGCGACAGCATTTATAAAAGATATGGCTCTAGAATTATATTCACTTCATTAGTATCACCTTTTTTATGCAATGGAAATATAATTGAACGTGGAAACCCTGTTGGTATCTGTCCACCTCTGACGATGGCATTGGAAAAAGTCAAAATAATCTCTTTGTAATTTTTTGACGCATTCTTGTAAAACTCAGCAGGAACTCTGTTATCACCTGGAGCCTTATTGTTGCGCATTGTCTTGAAGGCACTTTCCAATTCATTCATATCTATGTCTTTGTCAAGAGTTTGATCTTCAACATTCCTCGCCGCATAATATGTGACTACCCCGCAAACTGATCCAAACACTCGTCTGAAGTGTTCAACCCAATCCTCAGCACTCACAGTTCCCGAAATCTTGAACTCTCTACACTTGAATTTCTTTATCAGAGCCCACAAATCACTGGAATCCTTGACTCTTCTGAATTGTTCTTTTATATCGCTGTAATACGCTTGCCTTTTACTCTTACATAGCAGTTTGTATTCCTTTACTACCTCATATATTTTTCTCTCACCTGCTCCGAATTTGATTTTCTAAACACATTCAATAGGCTGAACACTCGCTTTCTCATAACCGCACACTCTTCTAGTAGGTAGGTCGAACCACTTTTCTCTCCATCCTTCTCTCTTTCTATCAGGTTGGGGCACATAATTTGCAGCTCTATATACAAGATTATTTAATACTTCATAAGTCTCTTCACTACTCTCGGGGAGACCATTTATTTCTCTACAAGCATTGGTGAGTTTAGATATATATTCATTCTTCCTCGCTTCCTTCCATTTCAACTTCGGTAAGAGTGGTAAAATTGTGCTCTCTCTTTCTAGAGTATCAACCGTGATTAGCGTAGCTTCAATTGGGAAATGATCAGATAAAAATTCTGGCACAATAGAAAATTTTCCAACTATTTGCGCTAATTCGACAGCCATGCAACATAGATCTATACGGAAGCCCCTCTGCCTATAAAAGTAAAGTCTCCCCACCTATCTCCACTTATCCTTCTATTCATAATGATGAAATTAAAAACCTCACAGAACTCCAATATTTTCTTACCTTTCATTTAATCACCTCATCCTTTGACTCTTGCTTATTACTCAGTGCATTCCCAATTCTATTACATCTGTTAATTCCGACATGTCCTGTCCATTTCCTATTCTACCGTTAAAATCTCCAATTAAAATCATATTTTCTATTATGCTCTTGCACTATCATAAACTCCCATAATGTATTGAATTCTCTCTCCCATTCCATGTCTCCTCCACCACTCAGGAAATTGGAACTATATAATATTCATCCCGTTGTCCTGCATTCATGTGAATAACTTTCCTCTCAAGCGCATCGATTACCTTACAAAAACTCTCTATTCTTTTACTAATTTCTATTAACTTTCCTCCCTTTGCTCTACCTCAGTTTGATTCTCCACTGCGAATTCCCAGTATAAATTGTAATCTGGAAAACAGTTTCAAAATACAATTGCTTTCCTCTTTCAACAAACGTCTCCAATAGTACAAAAACCTCATAATTACAAATAAAATTATATACTTGAACAATCTTACCACTTAATCCAGCCACATTGTACGCTACTATACTCAACTGTCCCTTCTCACACGGACTGACGGCGTTATCTCAGCGGTTGCGGTCTTCGTCCTCGCCGCCTCACTCCTCCTCATCACACATGCTCCCGCTCACGGCCCGCATCACACTCTCATCGAACATGCTCCCGATCTTCTGCAGCCCATCCTCTCCCTCCGAGACCAGTCCATTCTCCTCATCCAGCGTGAAAACCCGACTATTCACGATTAAACGATCCACTTCAACCGATACTCTCCTCTCACTCCCGAACTTGTTTCTCCAACTCGCCAAGCACCCGGAAAAGCTTTGATCGTCGTTTTTCTTGTGTCGAAAGCAAAGTCTTTATGAATCACAAACTGTGTACCCTTCAGCTTCCTACTGTTTCTCGTGATGAAATGGATGTCCTGATCGTCCGGAAAATGCGCAATGATTGGCCCGTTATCTATTTTCTTGCCCAATGCATGTGCTCGATTAACCCAGGTACCTGCTCGTGCCCCCAAATGACTCACACAAAAGTCTTTGACAGTTCTCACGTAATCCACTGTTGCACATTCATATTTCAGCCCGCGAAAAATTATATTGTTCCTTCTCGATCTATTTTCAAAATTTTCCATCTTCCTGATTATGATTATTCTGAATTTTTTGAGCAACAATTTGATTTCTTAACTGTTAATTCTCGACAGAGAGTTTATTCACTTTTTCAATTAGACCATTTAAATCCACCTTTGTAGCTAGCAGCGCGAGTTTTTCATCCATAGCCTTACTAAACCGCTTTTCAAAACGGTCAAATAGTGATTCAATAAAGTCTGAGTTCACATTACCGGAAGCTTTAACACTTGGGTCTGGAGCACGCTTTTTCTGTTCCATCTCTTCGAGCTCAGGCGAACTTTTAGCACGAGGACTCTTCTTAGCACTATCGTCCGGTGAAAGTATTGTTAGATACTGTTCTTATTCATTCAGCTTCGAATATTTCGATTCACTTGAGAACAATTCACAAATAAAAAACAAATTGATAATTCAATTTATTACGAAAACTTTTAGCTCTAGGTCTCTTTCTAGCACTACCGTCTGGTGGATACTGTTTTTATTAATTTAAACTTTGAATATTTCGATTCACTTGAAAACAATTTCACAAATAAATAACAAATTGATAATTCAATTTATTACGAAAGAACGTTTTAGGTTAAACATGCACTAAATGAACCGATTAAGCACGACCCGTCCGGAAACTGAGATAAGAGAGCAAAACAATTCTGCGACCGCTCCGTTCAACAGCTCACTATCAACTCCTAATTTGAGAACATACGATTTGAAATCGAAAGTTGTCAGTTGTAATTGGGGAATGATTTTAAAAAACAATACTTTTATTTTCCATAACTGTACTCATAAAAAATAATATGATATATATTTTATATTCAAATGAAACGTTTAGTTTTTAAATAAAAAATATTTTTGAGCCCCAAAATCCATGGAGAGTTACCGAATTGCTTGATCAAGAGATTCAATTGATTGATGATAAAGTTCAATTGCGCCGTGAACATAGAGAATTTGATCTTCATCAATTCAAATGTTTGGAGACAAAAGTCGTGTTGCCAATACATACATAGAAATGATTTTCATTAATCATTCGTGAACAGTACAGGGGAAATAATATTTCACAATTGAAATAATAATTTCACACATACAAAGCCTATGGAATACTGTGTACGTAGTACAGTATCCTTTCCTGCTCAAATCAAACCTGTACTGTAGGCTACAGAAGAGTCACGACATGTCAATTGGAAATTTCTCATTTTCAAATGTCTGCTCATGATATGATATCTTCTCATTTACATTTGACGATTTCTCAAATACAATTCACTACTCTCAATTACATGTGTGATGACTTCCTAAATACAATTGACTATTCTCATTTAGGCTACATCTGACATTCTCTCAATTACAAGTGACTATTCTCAAATACAATTGATACTTTCTCAAATTAACTTTTTACTTTCTCAAATAAAATTGGAAAGGTGTTGTGACTACTATTTTTTTTTTTTTTTTTGAGCAGGTATGATTACTAAATCTTTTCTCCGGAACAACGTCTTTTCACAAAAAGTGAGCATGCCGTACACAAGTAAATATTCAATCCAAGGTTTACAAGAGAGTTTTTGCAAGGATTGACAGACACAGAAGAAAATGTCAATATGGAGAGAACTAAGAGACAAATTCATTTTATCATAGGCTATCCTGATCTTGAGATACAATGTTAGGTTAGCAAAGTTTGAGGCATCCGCTTCTCTAAAACAGTAAGTGAATTCTCAGTGAGCCTGTTCAAGAATATAAACTTACTGACGTGCTATTCTTGAATCTTAACAAGCCTCCCATTCGCATCATTCTAGCAATAACCCAAATTCAATGCGGAAAATTCTCGGGAAATTGTGTTACCAGTCACCATTGATTGTGATGAACCTAATTTGGCGTTGAATTGTAGAGGATTTTATTCTCTTGGAAACAGTTCTGGATTTTTTCACTATGAAAGTTTTTGAGTTATATGGAGAAAAAAACAGGTATTTTTAACACTGTAAGGTTAGCAGAGGGTATTTTTTTGTGAAGAATCATTTTCAGACTATTTGTACCAAATAACTAAAAAATCAGTACCACAATACATTCTGGCAGCATGTTTCCTCGCTCCCTACTCATGTCTCAAGTGAATGAACAGAAAAAATAAACTATGAATTCGCTAAGCTGTGACTCAATGAGTCTGAACGAAAAAGGAGATGAGTTGCT
This sequence comes from Nilaparvata lugens, assembly GCF_014356525.2. NCBI lineage: Eukaryota > Metazoa > Arthropoda > Insecta > Hemiptera > Delphacidae > Nilaparvata > Nilaparvata lugens. The sequence goes on from NC_052504.1 coordinate 32,433,213, forward strand.
GATTCATAAATTCACGGCAAGCCCCATAGCAAACCAGTTACTTCGAACAGTGAAGGAGACAATGGAGATATGCAGGGATATGCAAGTACCCCGCATTGTATGCTCAATCCGTAAATGAGTTTTGTGTAAGTGTGTATTAGCGATCGTAGCACAACGTGGTGGCAATTTTGGAAACTGGAGTGTATCCCAATTAGGTGGAGTACTAACAAAATGGGGAGATTTTTTTTTATTACGTTTTTACATGGTTTTAAGCATGTAGAAGTGATTTTTACTAAAATTGAGCAGTGACACTACGGGGTCTCCCCTTAGTGTACACACCTCCCCTTAATGTGCTGTGTATACTTGATTGTCTCCCCGTATTATACCTTGTTCCAACACACACACACACACACACACACACACACACACACACACAGACCAATACCCAAAAATCCTTTTTTTGGACTCAGGGGACCTTGAAACGTATAGAAAACTCAAAATAAGGGTTCCTCAATTTTTTTTGGAAAGCAATACTTTCCTTACCTATGGTAATAGGCAAGGAAAGTAAAAACAGTTTTCACATTCCCTATTATCGCAATGACGGTTTCAACGCTTTTAGACTATTGAAATTGAAATCAATGATCCAGATAGAGTAGACATGTATTTTTACTGTACATCAACTCAGACATTGAAAATGTGCCTAACTAACCTGAGGAATTCCCGAGACATCTAACAATAACTTCATTAAATTCATCAATGTGAGAGAAAGCATATAAGATTTTTGTGTCTTTTTCGTTATTCGCGACCCCCTCCCCACCCAAAAAATGGCTTCAAATTATCGTAAATTGGTTAGAAAGTATGGAATTATGAAATTCAATTATTTTAAGGTGAAAAATGAGAAAGCATTTCGAATATAATTTTTAGATATATATTTCCCATTTCGTGAAATTATTACGAAATTTTTATTTTCAGAAAGTTATTGATATCTTTAGTTTCAACTTGAAATATACATACAATTTATGTCAATTGTAAAACATATTGTTAAATATTATTATTTAATGACTTCAAGTTAGTTACCTTTTCTAATAGGCCTTTCTTCTCGGCAAGATCTTGCACATCCACCTGACGTTTTTCGAATGAACTTTCATTACCATCGCACGCTTCTTGCACAATCTTCACTTATGAATAATCCCCTTTCCTAAGAGACTCAATCGATTTGTGCGATAATATGTTGTGTGCAACCAGAGGCAGATTCTAGGCGTGGGGAGGTGGGGGTTGTCAAGGATTTATATTATCTGAGCTAATGTCACGACGCTCAGGTAACGTTTCTCTTCTCGAAATATGAGCAGACATGGTGAACTTGAAGACTGCACAATGCCAATACAAATTAATTCTGCCAACTGACAACATCAATCCATAATTATTATTATAGACTTAAGAACTGGGAAGAACTGAGAAGTGTTTTAATGGTTAAGCGCAGTTGAATCTATCCAAAAATACTATCAATACCGTTCCAACCTATTCCGCTTCATCAATTCCATACACTTAACTCTTATAATAATTATCATGCATCATCTTCATTGTTGATTTTTGCATCTTCATCTTCATAGAATTCGTAGAATTCTTCACAGAATCTCTTTTGGTATCATAGAATTCGAAACAGAGTTTGTGGTAACTATAATCACAATCAAAAAGTTAGTCTTGACGCGGAGTTGATTTCTAACCATGGTAAGTTGGAACATTTTTCAAAACCTAGATTTGAATACCGAAATCAATCTAAAATTTACAAGCATTTGATCTGATTCCTTGTAATGATAACTTGTCAAATCCTTGTAGTGGAGAATTATTGAAAATTGTTGATCAAGAACTTGAAAGTATTAATGGTTATGTCAGTTTAAAATCTGTAGCCCACAATCATCAGCACATTGGAAATGGTGAAAAGAGGAAGGAAGAGGGTGATGATGAGGTGGAAAGGGAACTTAGGTAGGATAGTGGAGAGGAAAATGGAACTGAATCAAGCTTGAAATTAAGGAAAAACTTGGAGAACGGAATGAGAATGTACAAAAAATGAGGAGAGAAAGGTGTGGAAATGGAAGAAGGTCAAGGTATGAATTTAGAAAGAAATGAAAAAGAAATATTGGCTAGTATTGGAACAAGTGAAATTTATAAGAATAATTATAGAATGAAGAGTGTGTATGAGTTGATGCATACTCAACAAAGAGAAGAAATTTGATGAAAAAGCAATTCAAAGTACCCCAACAGCCAAATATCAAAAGGTATTTACGAGTTTGAAAATTTCGTTTTTTATGATGAAGCAACTAAGGTTTATTCACAGTTGTAAAGTTGCAATACTTATTCATAATATGGAAGGAATAATGGGATATAATATATTATTCAATTGCTGTTAAATACATACAAATTAAATGATAATATTCTTTTGGTGCTGTCTACCATTCTGGAGAGCCTAGCGCAGGCGACAGTTGAGGCCTCTTTTTCAGGAGTCCTCTACGGTCGCAGGTCTCGACTGTCGGGAGTGTACAGAAATTAGAGAGGCCTCAACTGTCGCCTAACGCAGGCGACATTTGAGGCCTCTTTTTCAGGAGTCCTCTACGGTCGCAGGTCTCGACTGTCGGGGCTGTACAAAAATTAGAGTGGCCTCAACTGTCGCCTAACGCAGGCGACATTTGAGGCCTCTTTTTCAAGAGTCCTCTACCGTCGCTGGCCTCGAATGTCGCCGGTGTCTACCGTCGCTGGTCTCGACTGTCGCAGGACTCTTCTGTCGTTTGCCTCGTTTGACATCGACCCGTTTATAGCCCAGTTTTCTAGACTAATGGCTGATTTCGTGTGACATACGGGCTCAGACGGGAATGGTTAACGAGGGTGATTAGCAACAGACTGAATGTGTTGAAAAAATAATTTTAAATATATATATAATTTGTAAAACATTGTTTTAAAAATATCAAATGAAAGAAAATTTAATTTAATCACCATAAGATAACCTCTCACAGAGCTGAATAGGGAAGTTTTTGCACTGGCTCTGTTAGAAACGTCATCTTATGTTGATGAAATTGAATTTTCTTTTGTGCAACTGGCCAATAGGGTTTACCTCGCTCCATTTTGGCACTGTATATATACGTATAGTTCAATTACAGTGACTATAAAGAATCTTCAAAGAGTCATACAGTGACTCTATAAAGACTGTTCATAGAGTCACTCTATTTTCTATCTCTGGGCGATTGCTCATTCAAATGATAGCAGAGTGGATGTTAATAACTGACTCACAGAATAAAATTAGAAGAATATTATTGAATTATACACACACATGATACAGTTTCACAAGTACAGTACATTGGAAACTCAAAGAGTTTGGTAAAGCATTATTCAGCCATTTTTTATGTAGAATAGTTATCACCATTGATCGAAGATACTAATATCTCATGTAAATTTATTCATATTTCAAGCTCATCTTGAAAATAAATTAGCACTTTTGCTAGCACGTGCCAAGAATCGGTACATCATCTAATAAGTTATAAATAAAATGAACAGCTAACTAAATTACCTACATGATAGTCATGATGTAGAAAAGGACATAATAATAAAAGAAAAAACTTACAGAAGCACTAAAATAGTATATTTCGCACCTAGAGCAGAAAATGAGATTTTTCCTCAGCCTACGGCCTCGGACTAGAAAAGATTGAGAGCCGGAAAACCATTTTTGCCCATGGTGCGAAACTATTTTTCGCCACACACAAAATAATATATATATATATATATATATATATTATATATATATATATTGTGACGTTATTCTTAATATTTAAATAATGATTAGCCTCCTGCTTGGCATCAGTCGGTAAAGCATGAGATATTTGATATAATCAAATAATTAGGTCGTGGTTTTTTAATAGGATTCAGTCTCATATAAATCTTTCTAGGCCTAGGTATGGGCTTCTCCTATAACTCTTGTAATTCAATAAAAAAAATATATATAAATATGATACTTATACTATAGTGTTGAGGAATAAAAATAAATTGCACACCATAAACATTTCATACATATATTAAACAAATAATGCAAAAAATAGATCGAGGCAAAAAATATATAAAGAGCGATAAAAAATATAATATAAAACTAGAACAATAATTGAAATCAGTAAAATATCACAGGCTAAACTTTATATTCTAGATTTATGGCACGAATCATTACCATGTGCCTTTATCTTAAAATCATATGCATTCTTTTGCATGTAGCTGCGATATATGCTTGCTAATACTTGTCGACTTGGACAATTCAATTAAAAAAATATGTTCTTTAAGATCAACTTGATAAATTAGCCACTAATAATCCAAATATATATATATATATATTAAAATCTCTAGTACTTAGTAGATTTCTTTGTATCAAAAATATATTTTATCTCAGGGTGCAAGATTCGGCACCTGACGGAATAGGTAGAGCCATTCATCTAGTGAATTAGAGCTATAACAAACTATCGCAAATTATATTGCAAAAATTGAAAAGCATATTAATGTATTTTAATAGCCTAGATTTTATACTTCTTTGATCCAATGGAATTTTCTGAAATGTATTGATCTATATTTTTTCTTCACTAAAATACCTTTAATACTAATTTTACTTGCGCAAGTATTACTCTTATTAATTTCTTAATTTATAATAAAAACCCTTTCGACGAGCTAGCTTTGATTATTAGATTAATTCGAAGCACTAGGGCGCCCATCACTAATTCAATATTTATCACTCACGTGTCGAAAATCTTCTTGTAAGCCGCCGATGTCGATCCAACTCCATGTGGTCCTGGAATATGGTAGCCGGAATCGTCTCTTCCAAGGGGTTATAAATTTATTTGAAATTGAAAAAAATGACTTCTGCTTTACAATAGCATCACGAAGTCTTTTAAGAAATTTAATAATTTGATTTAACTTTAACTTTTACAAATTTATTAGCAAGGTACTACGCTCTAAAATATTTGGGGTCCTCTCATGGTGGCATTTGGCTGGCGAGTGCTGGTTCTCCTTTCTCAATTTTACAAATCTTATTTCCGACTTTCAAATTAACATAAAATTTGAATATCTTAGTCCTCCACCATTTAGGTTCAAATAGATCGTACAAAAAAAATATCAAATTATTACTTAGGTTGTGCGATTAATAATTTCTTTGCCTTCGAGCCATATCGATAACATAGACTATACAATGTGTTAACACAAATCCAGTACATTTATATAAATATAGAAATATTTTTGAATTGGCCTACAGTTGCCGCCTATTAACTGCCGTTTTGCTATTGGTGCATGCAAATTTTATTCGGTATTCATGCGCCTGGTACCTCCTATTTCCTGAATACACTTAATTATTTTTATTTGGTTTATTGGTTATGCTCTCTACATGCTAGCTAATATTCTATACACTAATATTTATTTCATGCTACCTAATAATTAGCCACGTGATCATGTGTTTTTTCACATTGCATACTGTTTGATTGCAATAGAGCTCTGCCAAGGGGTTTTGGTCAGATTCTACGTTGCTCGATTTGATCGATCTCTAGGTCACCGATCCCTGAATACATATACCTAACCTCAATCTTCAAAATATTTTATATAATAATCTATTTATTAGCAACAAATTCCTTCAAATCCTTTTTAGGTTTTTGTACTGTTTAGCCAGAACAAGCTGATGCTATCTAATCTTAGTTATTATCTATTTGGCGATATTAGCCAGTGACTTTATTTTCAGACCTATTACTATTTCGGTTAGGGATTTTTATCTACCCAAATTCGATGCTTTACAATATATATATATCGCTACTCTAATTAGCAAACCTTGTAACTCCAAAATGTCATATTTCACAGGAGCTCAAAAAAACATCACCCTTTCAATA